>NC_034198.2:35789316-35944316 GCF_002021735.2 Oncorhynchus kisutch | reverse complement strand
CTGAAAGTACAGAAGTCCACCCTGAAAGTACAGAAGTCTATGGTTTTCTCCTGGAATACCACCCTGAAAGTACAGAAGTCTGTGGTTTTCTCCTAGAATACCACCCTGAAACTACAGAAGTCTGTGGTTTTCTACTGGAATACCACCCTGAAAGTACAGAAGTCTGTGGTTTTCTCCTAGAATACCACCCTGAAAGTACAGAAGTCTGTGGTTTTCTCCTGGAATACCACCCTGAAAGTACAGAAGTCTGTGGTTTTCTCCTGGAATACCACCCTGAAAGTACAGAAGTCTGTGGTTTTCTTCCGGAATACCACCCTGAAACTACAGAAGTCTGTGGTTTTCTCCTAGAATACCACCCTGAAACTACAGAAGTCTGTGGTTTTCTCCTGGAATACCACCCTGAAACTACAGAAGTCTGTGGTTTTCTCCTGGAATACCACCCTGAAAGTACAGAAGTCTGTGGTTTTCTCCTAGAATACCACCCTGAAAGTACAGAAGTCTGTGGTTTTCTCCTGGAATACCACCCTGAAAGTACAGACGTCTGTGGTTTTCTCCTGGAATACCACCCTGAAAGTACAGAAGTCTGTGGTTTTCTCCTGGAATACCACCCTGAAAGTACAGAAGTCTGTGGTTTTCTCCTGGAATACCACCCTGAAAGTACAGAAGTCTGTGGTTTTCTCCTGGAATACCACCCTGAAACTACAGAAGTCTGTGGTACTCTCCTGGAATACCACCCTGAAACTACAGAAGTCTGTGGTTTTCTCCTGGAATACCACCCTGAAAGTACAGAAGTCTGTGGTTTTCTCCTGGAATACCACCCTGAAAGTACAGAAGTCTGTGGTTTTCTCCTAGAATACCACCCTGAAAGTACAGAAGTCTGTGGTTTTCTCCTAGAATACCACCCTGAAAGTACAGAAGTCTGTGGTTTTCTCCTAGAATACCACCCTGAAAGTACAGAAGTCTGTGGTTTTCTCCTAGAATACCACCCTGAAAGTACAGAACTCTGTGGTTTTCTCCTAGAATACCACCCTGAAAGTACAGAAGTCTGTGGTTTTCTCCTGGAATACCACCCTGAAACTACAGAAGTCTGTGGTTTTCTCCTAGAATACCACCCTGAACGTACAGAAGTCTGTGGTTTTCTCCTGGAATACCACCCTGAAAGTACAGAAGTATGTGGTTTTCTCCTGGAATACCACCCTGAAAGTACAGAAGTCTGTGGTTTTCTCCTGGAATACCGCCCTGAAAGTACAGAAGTCCACCCTGAAAGTACAGAAGTCTATGGTTTTCTCCTGGAATACCACCCTGAAAGTACAGAAGTCTGTGGTTTTCTCCTAGAATACCACCCTGAAACTACAGAAGTCTGTGGTTTTCTACTGGAATACCACCCTGAAAGTACAGAAGTCTGTGGTTTTCTCCTAGAATACCACCCTGAAAGTACAGAAGTCTGTGGTTTTCTCCTGGAATACCACCCTGAAAGTACAGAAGTCTGTGGTTTTCTCCTGGAATACCACCCTGAAAGTTCAGAAGTCTGTGGTTTTCTTCCGGAATACCACCCTGAAACTACAGAAGTCTGTGGTTTTCTCCTAGAATACCACCCTGAAACTACAGAAGTCTGTGGTTTTCTCCTGGAATACCACCCTGAAACTACAGAAGTCTGTGGTTTTCTCCTGGAATACCACCCTGAAAGTACAGAAGTCTGTGGTTTTCTCCTAGAATACCACCCTGAAAGTACAGAAGTCTGTGGTTTTCTCCTGGAATACCACCCTGAAACTACAGAAGTCTGTGGTTTTCTCCTGGAATACCACCCTGAAAGTACAGAAGTCTGTGGTTTTCTCCTGGAATACCACCCTGAAAGTACAGAAGTCTGTGGTTTTCTCCTGGAATACCACCCTGAAAGTACAGAAGTCTGTGGTTTTCTCCTGGAATACCACCCTGAAAGTACAGAAGTCTGTGGTTTTCTCCTGGAATACCACCCTGAAACTACAGAAGTCTGTGGTACTCTCCTGGAATACCACCCTGAAACTACAGAAGTCTGTGGTTTTTCTCCTGGAATACCACCCTGAAAGTACAGAAGTCTGTGGTTTTCTCCTGGAATACCACCCTGAAAGTACAGAAGTCTGTGGTTTTCTCCTGGAATACCACCCTGAAAGTACAGAAGTCTGTGGTTTTCTCCTGGAATACCACCCTGAAAGTACAGAAGTCTGTGGTTTTCTCCTGGAATACCACCCTGAAACTACAGAAGTCTGTGGTTTTCTCCTGGAATACCACCCTGAAAGTACAGAAGTCTGTGGTTTTCTCCTGGAATACCACCCTGAAAGTACAGAAGTCTGTGGTTTTCTCCTGGAATACCACCCTGAAAGTACAGAAGAGTTGAAAGCGTTTCTCCTGTAAAGAGTGGGCTTGTCCCGCGACGTCTCATCCTCATCTGAACGATAAGTTAGCAGGAGTTCAATCTTTTATAACACATAATGAAAATTAAACCCACAAGAATATATGTTTAAAAATGCAGTGATACAATGAGGTAGGGCCTACGTCTCATATTAAATATTAATGTCGCGCCCCAGCCTTGGGAGGTAGATTATTTATTAGGCTACATATTGGCATCTGCTAATAAATTTACTGTGGGCATTCAAAGTGAACTCAGAATTAAATATGTATATTGCTTGTGGCCCTCACATATTGAATCCTTCGTATCCGGCGCCTTGATAGCCCTACGTACTTCCCCAGCCTGTTGTTATGTTTTGCCAGTGCGGATGTCACTGGCATGGAGGGGGATGGTGGGACGGGGTTGGGATGGTGACCAGCGAGTCTTGTGCGGTTACCTATACACTAAAAACAAAAGGTTCTATATTGTACCAGATAAGGGTTCTTTGGCTTATAACCATAACAGATCCTTTTATGATGCTAAATATAAAACCTTTCTTTGAAGGTTCTATAAAGAACCATGCCCATAAGGTTCTATATGGAACCTGTGTGGTGCGATAAAGAACACTTTCCTACACAGCAAATTTACCAGTGTGAATATTAGTGTTAAATTAACACACTGCTTGGTGTAAAGCCTTATTTCCCAGAATGCCTTGCCTTTCGAGTGAATTGTAGAGTTACCGCCCAAGACTATATTTCTTAGCGACAGAGACATGGTTGTTGTATTCATCAATTTTAAGTTCTGCGGACCTCACCAAGTGAGATTCTGAGCAACTAGATTATTCAAATGTAATTATTTATGAATGTATGTATGTATGTATGTATGTATGTATGTATGTATGTATGTATGTATGTATGTATGTATGTATGTATGTATGTATGTATGTATGTATGTATGTATGTATGTATGTATGTATGTATGTATGTATGTATGTATGTATGTATGTATGTATGTATGTATGTATGTATGTATGTATGTATGTATGTATGTATGTATGTATGTATGTATGTATGTATGTATGTATGTATGTATGTATGTGGTGGTAGGCCTGATCACCGACAACAGCGACACAGCCTATAGGGAGGAGGTCAGAGACCTGACCGTGTGGTGCAAGGACAACAACCTTTCTTTCAACGTGATCAAGACAAAGGAGCTGATTGTGGACTACAGGAAAAGGAGGACCGAACACGCCCCCATTCTCATCGACAGGGCTGTAGTGGAGCAGGTTGAGAGATTCAAGTTCATTGGTGTCCACATCACCAACAAACTAACATGGTCCAAGCACACCAAGACAGTCGTGAAGAGGGCACGACAAAACCTATTCCCCCTCAGGAAACTAAAAAGATTTGGCATGGGTCCTGAGATCCTCAAAAGGTTCTACAACTGCAACATCGAGAGTTGCATCACTGCCTGGTATGGCAACTGCTCTGCCTCCGACCGCAAGGCACTACAGTGGGTAGTGCGAACGGCCCAGTACATGACTAGGGCCAAGCTTCCTGCCATCTAGGACCTCTAAACCAGGAGGTGTCAGAGGAAGCCCCTAAAAATTGTCAAAGTCTCCAGCCACCCTAGTCATAGATTGTTCTCTCTGCTACAATATGGCAAGCGGTACAGGGGCGCCAAGTCCAGGTCCAAGAGGCCTCTCAACAGCTTCTACCCCCAAGTCATAAGACTCCTGAACATCTAATCAAATGGCTACCCACACTATTTGCATCCCCCCCACCTTTTACACAGCTGCTACTCTCTGTTGTTATCATCTATCATAGTCTCTTTAATAACTCTTTAATAACTCTACTTACATATACATATTACCTCAATTACCTGGACTAACCGGCACATTGACTCTGTACCGGTACCCCCTGTATATGGCCTCTTAATTTTTATTTGACTGCTGCTCTTTAATTACTTGTTACTTTTATTCCTAATTCATATTTTATTTGTTTAACTGCATTGTTGGTTAGGGGCTTGTAAGTAAGCATTTCACTGTAAGGTTCTTGTATTCGTTGCATGTGACTAATACAATTTGATTTGATTTGATATCCCCACTCTGGCTGGATTTCAATAGGAACTAAACATCAATCTGCAGCATAATGTGACAAGTTGTGTGAATAAGCCGCCATGTTGGAGTTGTTTAGGTTACCCAAACAAGGGGTTCATTTAACTGTTAATTGGGTTTTGATTCACTTTTGTTCTGGATTGACCAAGCAGCTAGGTCTTTTTTTTAATGTAATGCATGTTGATCGAGGTTAAGTTTGTACTCTGCAATGTTATTATTTCCTTGAGTATTGTTCAAATTATTATTTACATATTGCTACAAAGTGGCTACTAATTCCATTGGGGATAGCACATTGGGATTTGCATTGGCTTTTCATTAAAGCTCCAAAAATGTCAGTGTTCAACCTGATATCAATTCAACAGAACATTGTAGACAGAGCCTTCGGAAAGTGTTCAGACCCCTTGACGTTTTCCACATTTTGTTACGTTACAACATAAAAAATTGATTCAATAGTTTTTTTACTCATCAATCTACACACAATACCCTATAATGACAAAGCAAAAACGGGTTTAGACATTTTTGCAAATGTATATAAAAACAAATATCAGTATTCGGACCCTTTTCTCAGTACTTTGTTGAAGCACCTTTGGCAGAGATTACAGCCTTGAGTATACTTCTTGGGTATGAAGCTACGTAGATACAAGCTTGGCACACCTGTATTTGGGGACTTTCTCCCATTCTTCTCTGCTGATCTTCTCAAGATCTGTCAGGTTGGATGGGGAGCATTGCGGCACAGCTTTTATCAGGTCTCTCCAGAGATGTTGGATTGGGTTGAAGTCCAGGCTCTGGCTGGGCCACTCAAGGATATTCAAACACTTGTCCTGAAACCAATCCTGCGTTGTCTTGGCTGTGTGTTTAGGGTCGATGTCCTGTTGGAAGGTCAACCTTCTCCCAGTTTGAGGTCCTGGGCGCTCTGGAGCAGGTTTTCATCAAGGATCTTTCTATATTGTTCTCCATTCATCTTTACCTCTATCCTGAGTCTCCCAGTCCCTGCCACTGAAAAACATCCCCGCTGCATGATGCTGTCACCACCAAGCTTCACCGTAGGGATAGTGCCAGGTTTCCTCCATACGTGACGCTTGGCATGCAGGCCAAAGAGTTCAATCTTGGTTTCATCAGACCAGAGAATCTTGTTTAGGTGCCTTTTGGAAAACTCCAAGTGGGCTGTCATGTGCCTTTTACTGAGGAGGAGCTTCTGTCTGGCCACTCTACCATAAAGGCCTTATTGGTGAAGTAATGCAGAGATGGTTGTCCTTCTGGAAGGTTCTCCTATCTCCACAGAGGAACTCTAGGGCTTTGTCAGAGTGACCATTGGGTTCTTGGTCACCTCCCTGACCAAGGCCCTTCCTCCCGATTGATCAGCTTGGCCAGACGGCCAGCTCTAGGAAGAGTCTTGGTGGATTCCAAATTTCTTCAATTTCAGAATGTTGGATGCCACTGTGTTCTTGAGGACCTTCAATGCTGCAGAAATGTTTTGGTACCCTTCCCCAGATCTGTGCCATGACACAATCCTGTCTTGGAGCTCTGCAGACTATTCCTTCCACAGATGAAGTCAGAAGTTGACATACACCTTAGCCAAATACATTTAAACTCAGTTTTTCACCATTCCTGACATTTAATCCTACTAAAAATTCCCTGTCTTAGGTCAGTTAGGATCAACACTTTATTTTAAGAATGTGAAATGTCAGAATAATAGTAAAGAGAATGATTTATTTCAGCTCTTATTCCATTCATCACATTCCCAGTGGCTCAGAAGTTTACGTACACTAAATTAGTATTTGGTAGCATTGCCTTTAAATTGTTTAACTTGGGTCAAACATTTCAGGAATCCTTCCACAAGCTTCCCACAACAAGTTGGGTGGATTTGGGCCCATTCCTCCTGACAGAGCTGGTGTAAATGGGTCAGGTTTGTAGGCCTCCTTGCTCGCACACGCTTTTTAAGTTCTCCCCACAAATTTTCTATGGGATTGAGGTCAGGGCTTTGTGATGGCCACTTCAATACCTTGACTTTGTTGTCATTAAGACATTTTTCCACAACTTTGGAAGTATGCTTGGGGTCATTGTCCATTTGGAAGACCCATTTGCGACCAAGATTTAACTTCCTGACTGATGTCTTGAGATGTTGCTTCATTAAATCTACATAATTTTCTGTCCTCGTGATGCCATCTATTTTGTGAAGTGCACCAAGTCTCTCCTGCAGCAATGCACCCCCACAACACGATGCTGCCACCCCCGTGCTTCATGGTTGGGATGGTGTTCTTTGGCTTGCAAGCATCCCCCTTTTCCCTCCAAACATAACGATGGTCATTATGGCCAAACAGTTATATTTTTGTTTCTTCAGACCAGAGGGCATTTTTCCAAAAAGTACGATCTTTGTCCCCATGTGCAGTTGCAAACCAGTCTGGCTTTTTTCTGGCAGTTTTGGAGCCGTGGCTTCTTCCTTGCTGAGAGGCCTTTCATGTTATGTCAATATAGGACTCGTTTTACTGTGGATATAGATATTGTTGTACCTGTTTCCTCCAGCATCTGCACAAGGTCCTTTGCTGTTCTGGGATTGATTTGAACATTCACACCAGAATACGTTCATCTCTAGGAGACAAAACGCGTCTCCTTCCTGAGCGGTATGGCGGCTGCGTGATCCCATGGTGTTTATACTTGCGTACTATTGTTTGTACAGATGAATGTGGTACAATTTGGAAATTGCTCCAAAGGATGAACCAGGCTTGTGGATGTCTAAAAAAACGAATCTGAGTTCTTGATTGATTGATTTTTATTTTCCCATGATGTCAAGCAAATAAGAACTGAGTTTGAAGGTAGGCCTTGAAATACATCCACAGGTACACCTCCAATTGACTCAAATGATGTCAATTAGTCTGTCAGAAGCTTCTAAAGCCATGAGATCATTTTCTGGAATTTTCCCAGCTGTTTAAAGGCACAGTCAACATAGTGTATGTAAACTTCTGACCCACTGGAATTTTGGTACGGTGAATTATAAGTGAAATAATCTGTCTGTAAACATTTGTTGGAAAAATTACTTATGTCATGCACAAAGTAGATCTCCTAACTGACTTGCCAAAACTATAGTTTGTTAACAACGAGATTTGTGGAGTGATTGAAAAACAAGTTTTAATGACACGAAACTAAGTGTATTTAAACTTCCGACTTTACCTCATGGCTTGGGTTTTTGCTCTGACATGCATTGTCAACTGTGGGATCTTATATAGACAGGTGTGTGCCTTTCCAAATCATGTTCAATCAGGAATTTTCAACAGGTGGACTCCAATCAAGTTATAGAACCATCTCACAGATGTTCAATGGAAACAGGATGTACCTGAGGTCAATTTCAAGTCTCTTAGCAAACGGTCTGAATACTTATGTAAATATGTTATTTAGTTTTTTTTACATTTTATAAATTTGCAAAAATGTCAAAAAAATCTATTTTCATTTTGTCTATATGGGATATTGTGTGTAGATTGCTGAATAATTGTTTACATTTAATCAGTTGTAGAATAAGGCTGTAACGTTGAAAAAGTCAAGGGGTCTGAATACTCTCCGAAGGCACTGTATGTTCATACACTTTATTTAGACACAGGGGGGTCACCTTAGAGACCAATGTCTCATTCTCAAGGGAGCCCTGTGAACATGATCACACAATTTACATTGACACCCTCCTCCATTTTTGTTTTTGCACTGCTGCTACTTGCTGTTATCATCGACAGTATGTATAGTCACTTCATCCCCACCTACTTGTACAAATGACCTTGACTCAGCTGTACACCCGCACATTGATTCGTTACCGGTACCCCCTGTATATAGCCTCGTTATTGTATTGTGTTACTTTTTATTATTTTTTATTTAGTTTATTTAGTTTATTTAGTAAATATTTTATTCAACTCCTTCTTGTTCAGCACTGTTGGTTAAAGGCTTGTAAGTAAGCATTTCACGGTAAGGTCTACACATGTTGTATTCGGTGCATGTGACAAGTACTCTAAAACTATGGCAAGGCAAGATAGCTTGGAAATTGGACAGTAGTCAGAAGGATTGCCTTCTTTGTGTCGGGGGAGGACTTGTGCCGTTTTCCACATCTTAGGAATAACCCCAGAAACAATTGTCAAATAAAAAAATAAGTGGGAGAGAAAGCTGAAGCAAAAAGGGGATCCAGTGAGTCAGCCCCAGTGAATTGTTTTACATCCATCTACAATAAGGCACTTAGTACATCATAGACATCAAATGGGTCAAAGGAAAACGGATTAGGGAATGTATTGTTCTCTGCAACCTGGCTCGAGGTGAGTCAAGGACTCCCTCTACTGGGATCAGAGTTTTTAGAAGCTTTTCTATCAAATAGGTGGCCTGCTGAGGCAAAGTGGTTATTAAAAGCACCACAAATTTCCATCTTATCTGTTATGGGACCAGAGGCTGTCATAACCTGCTGGGGTAATGAGGGCGTGGAGATTTATTTCAGAGATTTGACTACCTTCCAGAAGGCCACTGGATTCCCACCATTCTCAGATACACAGTTCAAGAAGTAAGTCTACTTTGCTTTTCCAACCATGGAGAGAGATCCATTTCTCAAGCATCTGAAGGACTACCAGTCAGACGTAGAATCAGTCAGCCTTAAGCCCAAGACAAATTTATCTCCTGAACTTTCTGATAGTTCATGTGTGAACCAGGGCTCTATTAGCTTTAGCCTTAGTTTCATGAACGGTACATGCTTATCTGCAATAGAGTTGAGCAAAGAAGCAAAACAATTTAGGACTTGATCCAAGTCAGAGTTATCTGACACAACCCCCCCATTCACACAATCCCAGGTCAGACAAGAGTTGTTGCTCATAAAATACCTATAATTTATCTTTGTAATAATAGGAGGTTAAGATTTAGGTAGCTTTGCATCTCTTATGCAGACAATGGGACAATGCTCACTGAACTCATTAGCAAAAATTCAATTGGCTGTATACTTATGAGGGGCACTGGTCTAAATAATATCTTAAAGAGTATATTTTTCAGCATGTTTAAAGTTGGTTCAGTTATCAGCTGAGTTAGATCTAACTCAACGCATATATCTTTCAGCCTTAAATAAACTGGCATCAACCAATCCAAATGAAGATCACCCAAAATTAATAATTCAGATTTAGTATAGTTTGATACAAGTCAGAAAATCGGCTAAGAGCACATGTTGAGGCAGAGGGATGACGATAAATTCCCACTACAGTAAGTTGGGCATTATTACCAAGTCCCACATTTAGGACGATACATTCAGATTACTTAGCAACAGAGGTAGTGAGAGAAACAAAAACATTTAAGTTGTCCTTTGTAAATATGGTGACACCTCCACCTCTGCCAACTCTGTCGGATCTAAGAACATTATAACCAGTCAGAGACACATCCGGCATTTAATTATTTAACCAAGTTTCAGAAATTACCAGAATGTCCATGTTGATTTGAGAGGAAATTGCGAAAAGTGCAAATCAATCCCAGAACAACAGCAAAAGACCTTGTGAAGATGCTGGAGGAAACAGGTATAAAGTATCTATATCCAAAAACGAGTCCTATACTGACATAACCTGAAAGGCTGCTCAGCAAGGAAGAAAGCAATGCTCCAAAACTGCCGTAACAATGCTAGACTACAGTTTGCAACTGCACGTGGGAACAAAGATTGTACTTTTTGGAAAAATGTCCTCTGGTCTGATGAAACAAAAATAGAACTGTTTGGCCATAGTGACCATCGTTATATTTGGAGGAAAAAGGCGGAGGCCTGCAAGCTGAATAACACGATCCCAACCATGAAGCACTGGGGTGGCAGCATCATGTTGTGTGGGTGCATTGCTGCAGGAGGGACTGGTGCACTTCACAAAATAGATGGCATCATGAGGACAGAAAATTATGTTGATATATTGAAGCAACATCTCAAGACTTCAGTCGGGAAGTTAAAGGTTGGTTGCAAATGGGTCTTCCAAATGGACAATGACCCCAAGCATACTTCCAAAGCAAAATGGCTTAAGAACAACAAAGTCAAGGTATTGGAGTGGCCATCACAAAGCCCTGACCTCAATCCCATAGAAAATGTGTGGGCAGAACTCAAAAAGCGTGTGCGAGCAAGGAGGCCTACAACCTGACTCATTTACACAAGCTCTGTCAGGAGGAATGGGCCAAAATTCACACAACTTATTGTGGGAAGCTTGTGGAAGGCTACCCGAAACGTTTCACCCAAGTTAAACAATTTAATTTCTTAGTGATAGGGTCTAGTTTCCTGAATTTCCGCCTGACTGACGTGCCCAAAGTAAACTGCCTGTTACTCAGGCCCTGACGCCAGGATATGTAAAGTTTCTAAAAGTGTTAAAATAATGTCTGCGACTATAACAGAATTGGTATGGCATATATATAACTTTTTTTTTTTGCTCCCAGGCTCTTATAATAGAAGCCTATTGTTTCTATGTAAATCCATCGCCCAGATTGCTATTCCTATGGCTTCCACTAGATGTCAACAGTCTTTCTTCAAGGTTTCAGGCTTGTTTTTCAAAAAACAAACAAGTATTTGGAGTTTTTGCGAGAGAAGCACCGGAACAATATCAGAGGGAGAGGGCGCGCTCTTACTAATTTTCCTTTCCTGTTGAACATACCGCATGAAAAATAATAGTTCATTTAAATTTTAGAGTGCCTGAGGATTAAATAGAAATTTGTTTGACTTGTTTGGACAAGACAAACTTTTTGGACGAGTGGATTACTGAATTACTGATTACTGATAACTGAAACCGATGGTGCCAACTCAACAGACTTTATGGGATATAAAGAAAGATTTTATCTAACATAACAACCATTTATGTTGTAGCTGGGACCCTTGGGATTGCAAACAGAGGTAGATCTTCAGTAGTAAGTGATTTATTTAATTGCTATTTGTGATTTTATGAAGCCTGTGCTAGTTGAAAAATATGTTGAAATGGGGCACCATCCTCAGACAATCGCATGGTATGCTTTCGCCTTGAAGCCTTTTTGAAAATCGGACAACACAGTTAGATTAACAATAATTTAAGCTTTTAATGATATAAGACCCTTGTATGTTCATGAATGTTTAGTATTATGATTATTTATTTGAATTGTGCACCCTCCAATTTCACCGGAGGCTATGTCTTGTTATTGGGCTACACACAATCCACTGCTTGGCAATAATAAAAAATAAGCTATTAATCCTCTGTGGCTAAACGATAGGCCTTTTCATTATGTAGGTGGAATGTTTGCAACAAGCATGTCCCTGTCACTAACAAAATGTTTAGGTTGTAACTCTACAAATTCAATTGAAATGCAAGGCATTCTGGGAAATATTCAAATAAGGCTATAAACTAAGCAGAGTGTTAATTTAAAGGTCCCAAACCGTCATTCAGATTCCCATGTAAAATAGTATTTTAAGTGACTAAAATATCAAAAATTATAAATCTACTCAACAAAGATGTTAACTCAACATGGAACAATTTCAAAGATTTTACTGTTTTGCAGTTCATATAAGGAAATCAGTCAATTTAAATACAGTTCATTAGGCACTAATCTATGGCTTTGAAATGACTGGGCAGAGGTGCAGCTGTGGATGGGCATTGGAGGGCAGCCAGGCTCACCCACTGGAGAGCTAGTCCCAGCCAATCAGAATGACTTTTTCCCCACGCTTTATTACAGACAGAAACTGCCTAGCGGTTAAGACTAACCGAAAGGTGACAATGTCAGAGTTCCCAAGTGGCACAGCAGTCTAAGGCAATGTATTTCAGTGCAAAAGGCATCACTATAGTTACTGGTTCAAATCCAGGCTGTATCACATCCAGCTGTGATTGGGAGTCCCATAGGACAGGGCACAACGTGGCCCAGCGTCATCTGGGTTTTCCTGGATTAGGCTGTCATTGTAAATAAGAATTTGTTCTTAACTGACTTGCCCAGTTAAATAAAATAAAAAAGTTTTAAATACACTTCCCTCTTTTTTGCTCCTTGCTGGCTGAAGACTTGGCTAGTCAGTAACTAGCTAACACCACACATGTGAAAGTATCTTTGCCATAGATTACAGTTTTTCTCAATTGCTAAAACACTAAAACCCATTGGCTGAACAAAGTTCTCAAGTTGCCTGGACTCATTTAGCTAATTATGCAGCCTGTTGTCAATACCTTAAACCATTTCACATGGTAAAACACAATTTGCAGATCTCACTTAGACTTTTCAGCCAAACTCTAAACACATTCTCATTCTCAAAACACATTCTGCACTCTAATGCACATGTCATCCATACTGGTAAACACATTCTGCACTCTAATCCACATGTCATCCATACTGGTAAACACATTCTGCACTCTAATGCACATGTCATCCATACTGGTAAACACATTCTGCACTCTAATGCACATGTCATCCATACTGGTAAACACATTCTGCATTCTAATGCACATGTCATCCATACTGGTAAACACATTCTGCACTCTAATGCACATGTCATCCATACTGGTAAACACATTCTGCATTCTAATGCACATGTCATCCATACTGGTAAACACATTCTGCACTCTAATGCACATGTCATCCATACTGGTAAACACATTCTGCATTCTAATGCACATGTCATCCATACTGGTAAACACATTCTGCACTCTAATGCACATGTCATCCATACTGGTAAACACATTCTGCATTCTAATGCACATGTCATCCATACTGGTAAACACATTCTGCACTCTAATGCACATGTCATCCATACTGGTAAACACATTCTGCACTCTAATGCACATGTCATCCATACTGGTAAACACATTCTGCATTCTAATGCACATGTCATCCATACTGGTAAACACATTCTGCACTCTAATGCACATGTCATCCATACTGGTAAACACATTCTGCATTCTAATGCACATGTCATCCATACTGGTAAACACATTCTGCACTCTAATGCACATGTCATCCATACTGGTAAACACATTCTGCACTCTAATGCACATGTCATCCATACTGGTAAACACAAGTGGCAACAATCAAATACAAATAGAGAACACATGTCATTGATTGAACACAACCACTCAACATGGATTTAACCTGTTTCAAATGATGCGACACAACCAATATAAGCCAGTTCAGAGAGCAAACAGGTGGTTGAAGGTGGGAAGGAGAAAGTCTGAGAATGGATTTATTTATTTTATTTTTATTTTATTTCACCTTTATTTAACCATGTAGGCAAGTTGAGAACAAGTTCTCATTTACAATTGCGACCTGGCCAAGATAAAGCAAAGCAGTTCGACAGATACAACGACACAGATTTACACATGGAGTAAAACAAACATACAGACAATAATACAGTATAAACAAGTCTATATACGATGTGAGCAAATGAGGTGAGAAGGGAGGTAAAGGCAAAAAAAGGCCATGGTGGCAAAGTAAATACAATATAGCAAGTAAAACACTGGAATGGTAGATTTGCAATGGAAGAATGTGCAAAGTAGAAATAAAAATAATGGGGTGCAAAGGAGCAAAATAAATAACTTAATTAAATACAGTAGGGAAAGAGGTAGTTGTTTGGGCTAAATTATAGGTGGGCTTTGTACAGGTGCAGTAATCTGTGAGCTGCTCTGACAGTTGGTGCTTAAAGCTAGTGAGGGAGATAAGTGTTTCCAGTTTCAGAGATTTTTGTAGTTCGTTCCAGTCATTGGCAGCAGAGAACTGGAAGGAGAGGCGGCCAAAGAAATAATTGGTTTTGGGGGTGACTAGAGAGATATACCTGCTGGAGCGTGTGCTACAGGTGGGAGATGCTATGGTGACCAGCGAGCTGAGATAAGGGGGGACTTTACCTAGCAGGGTCTTGTAGATGACATGGAGCCAGTGGGTTTGGCGACGAGTATGATGCGAGGGCCAGCCAACGAGTACAGGTCGCAATGGTGGGTAGTATATGGGGCTTTGGTGACAAAACGGATTACACTGTGATAGACTGCATCCAATTTGTTGAGTAGGGTATTGGAGGCTATTTTGTAAATGACATCGCCAAAGTCGAGGATTGGTAGGATGGTCAGTTTTACAAGGGTATGTTTGGCAGCATGAGTGAAGGATGCTTTGTTGCGAAATAGGAAGCCAATTCTAGATTTAACTTTGGATTGGAGATGTTTGATATGGGTCTGGAAGGAGAGTTTACAGTCTAACCAGACACCTAAGTATTTGTAGTTGTCCACGTATTCTAACTCAGAGCCGTCCAGAGTAGTGATGTTGGACAGGCGGGTAGGTGCAGGTAGCGATCGGTTGAAGAGCATGCATTTAGTTTTACTTGTATTTAAGAGCAATGGATAGAAGAAACAATGCGAGAGGATGATGACATATAAGAGGTGGGCGATGAGGAGGAAGAGGAGGAGGAGGGCAAGAAAGAGGAGGAGGGCAAGAAAGAGGAAGAGGAGGACGAAGAGGAAGAGGAAGACAGTGGAAATATCTGATGAAATTCGAGCAACAGTTATAGACTTGTTCTTGTCCATGGACTGGCAATGAGGGAAGCAGGACTTAGAGTGGAACCCAATTTGAGCCGATGTTCTGTGTCCACCATAGTAAGGACCTTCAGAGAAGAGAACAGGTACAGTATACTACTGTATTTTTGTAACTGCAAATTTACTGTACTACACTATATGCAGCTGTTTCAATAGACATGTGTAAAGTTAATCACTGTATGTATTGTACTGCATGAATATGTTTTGCAACTGCACAACTACTTTTTGTAGAATTGCAAGGCTGCCACATGCAGGTGGAAGGACAGCTATATTCACTCGGGAGCAAGAGGCCGTTATAGTTGGCATGGTCCTTCAAGATAATGCAATACGACTCAGAGAAATCCAGGAACGAGTGATACAAGACAACACACACTTCCAGGGAATCGACAGTGTGAGCATTTCCACAATTGACCGTGTCCTCCATCGTAACAGGTTGCGAATGAAACAAGTATACAGAGTACCTTTTGAGCGCAACTCACCAAGGGTGAAAGAACTGCGAGCTCAGTATGTGCAAGTAAGTGTACATTCAGAAACATTTACTGTAATCCAGATTGTCTACAGTACTAACACATACTAAGTGAATGACATTACTCTTCAGTACATACAATGTATGTGAATCAGAAGCCTAATTGTACTCTACATTATAGCACTGTCTCTGTACGACTTACAAAATCCTACATACAGTATATTGTATTTCTACACAGACAATATTTGACTTGGAATCCTTGGACAGACCCCATGAGTTCATCTTTGTCGATGAAGCAGGCTTCAATCTATCAAAGAGGAGAAGGAGAGGCCGAAACATGATTGGACAGCGGGCCACTGTTGAAGTCCCTGGTCAACGAGGTGGCAATGTCACAATCTGTGCTGCTATCAGCAACCATGGTGTTCTACATCACCATGTTACACTCGGCCATTTAACACACAGCACCTTCTAAGATTTATTGTCAATCTAAGAGATATTTTATTTGAGCAGCAGGTTCAAGAGCAGCAGGGTCAAGAGCTAAATGAGAATCCCATTCCCACCTATGTGATAGTGTGGGACTATGTCAGTTTACACCAAGCTGCTCAGGTAAGGGAATGGTTTAACATCAATGGGCAGTTTATGAACTTGTACCTCCCTCCATACTCGCCTTTCCTGAATCCGATTGAGGAGTTAGTCTCCTCTTGGAGATGGAAAATGTATGATAGACAACCCTACACCAGAGTAAATCTGCTGCAAGCCATGGATTTAGCCTGTGGTGATATAGCTGAGGAATCATGTCAGGGCTGGATACGGCACACAAGAGGCTTCTTCCCCCATTGCCTCAGGAGGGACAATATTGCTTGTGATGTTGACGAAGTGCTCTGGCCTGACCCAGCCCAAAGACAAGAAGAAGCACATTGATCACATGTTTACTCCTTTGATTTTTGTCCCTTTTAGTATTGTATACTGTAGTACAGTGCATTGTAGGCTGTATACTGTACAATGGACAAATTGTATGGCCCTGAACATTGTGCTTTCCATTTATTAACAGTACTGACTGCTCAATAGATTTTGACTGGTTGCAGGTTCATATCAACAAAGAACAAGAATTACAGTATCACAGAGACAAAGGACACGTTTGTGAGATGCAGGGTACAGGACTGTAAAAATAGAGGTACAAGGAGGAGGAAGAACAAAAAACTAAAATTGCAATAGAGCAAAGCAGAGTAGTAATTTCTGATAAATTTTGAGCTACTATGGTAGAACATGTTTTCGCTCATCAAAAGACAATGACGGAAAAATATGAATATTTTTTTAGATTAAAAATGTACTTCTCCCTGAAAATTGTATGTTTTGAACAATGTGTTTTCTATTTTCTGGTGTATTGTTTACTGACTGTGTCACGTTCTGACCTTTATTTCCTTTGTTTTGTATTTATTTAGTATGGTCAGGGCGTGAGTTGGGTGGGCAGTCTATGTTTGTTTTTCTATGATTTGGGTATTTCTATGTTTCGGCCTAGTATGGTTCTCAATCAGAGGCAGGTGTCATTAGTTGTCTCTGATTGAGAATCATACTTAGGTAGCCTGGGTTGCACTGTTTGTTTGGGGGTGATTGTCTATGTTGTAGCTTCACGGTCGTCATTTGTTTATTGTTTTGTATACAGTGTCAGTACTTTCGGTATTAAAGATTTACCATGGACACTTACGACGCCGCATTTTGGTCCGATCCTTCTCGCCTCTCCTCTTCAGATGAAGAGGAGGATGGCCGTGACAGACTGCTTGAGAGTGTATATCATTTTGATCACTTTGTTTATGATTTGAGAGCAGTGTTTGATTTTGAACACAGGTAAAACGGTTTTGAGGCGAATGTTTCATTTTGCGAGAGGAGTCAGAGGTTATGTAAATAGTGCTTGAAGATGAGGTTTTGTGTTTGATGTTTTCAGGAAATGGAGCAAGGTTTCAGAAATTGTGTTTTAGCAATTGAGAAAAACTGTAATAGTGTAAACTTGTAATTATTTTTGCTGACACCCAACGGTCAAATTTTGACACCATTAGAGTAGCTATCTAGCTACAGTATAACCCCCCTATATGCAAATATGCCTTCTCTGATGTTGGTTACAAGGCGGTACTTATTTAAATTAGGTAAGAGAATATCATGTTACCATTGGTGTATTAAAATGAGAGTTAGAGTGATGTCACCCCATCCCTTAATAATTCTGCCTCCTGAATCCAAGTGTTTGACATGGTGCCAGTAACATTATAATCAAACTTCATCAATGTAGCAACAGTCATTTTTCATAATTTGGTAATTCATACTTTGATCTGGTTTCATCCAAATCTCATCCAAATTCATGAAAGACACGATTTTGTCTGTTCATGACACTGAAAAGTGTGAACCCACATAGACAAAGGACCAGTGTTAAATTGAACTCTGTCAGTGTTGATTTAACACTGAGAGATTTGAAAAATAAATATATGGCAAATAGAAATCAAAACTGGATGGTGTTCATAGATAGATGGGAGGGGTTGAGGTGAAGGATGGGACTAAAAACATATAACAGAACTATTGTCAAATATACTGTGTTTGTGAAATGTATATAGTATGTACAGTACCAGTCAAAATTTGGACACACCTACTCATTCAAGGTTGGTTACCACTATGAAGCAGGGAGGAGGAGGTGTGATGGTGTGAGGGTGCGTTGCTGGTGACACTGTCTATGATTTATTTAGAATTCAAGGCACACTTAACCAGCATGGCTACCACAGCATTCTGCAGTGATATGCCATCCCATCTGGTTTGCGGTCATTTGTTTTTCAACAAGACAATGACCCAAAATGCACCTCCAGGCTGTGTAAGGGCTATCTGACAAAGAAGGAGAGTGATGGAGTGCTGCATCAGGTGACCTGGTTTCCACAATCACCCGACTTCAACCAAATTGAGATGGTGTGGGTTGAGTTGAACCGCAGAGTGAAGGAAAAGCAGCCAACAAGTGCTCAGCATATGTGGGAACTCCTTTTGGAAAAGCATTCCTCATGAAGCTGGTTGAGAGAATGCAAAGATTGTGCAAAGCTGTCATCAAGGCAAAGGGTGGCTACTTTGAAGAATCAAAAATATATAAAATATATTTTGATTTCTTTAACCCTTTTTTGGTTACCACATGATTCCATATGTGTTATTTCATAGTTTTATGTCTTCACAATTATTCTACAATGTAGAAAATAGTAAAAATAAGACCTTGAATGAGTAGGTGTGTCCAAACTTTTCACTCGTTCTGTATACAGTTGAAGTCAGAAGTTTACATCCACCTTAGCCAAATATATTTAAACTGTTTTTCACAATTCCTAACATTTAATCCTAGAAAGAAATCCCCTGTTTTAGGTAAATTAGGATCACCACTTTATTTTCTTTCTTTCATCACATTCCCAGTGGGTCAGAAATTTACATAAACTCAATTGGTATTTGGTAGCATTGCCTTTAAATTGTTTAACTTGGGTCAAATGTTTCAGGTAGCCTTCCACAAACGTCCCACAATAAGTTGAGTGAATTTTGGCCCATTCCTCCTGAAAGAGCTGGTGTAACTGAGTCAGGTTTGTAGGCATCCTTGCTCGCACAGGCCTTTTCAGTTCTACCCACACATTTTCTGTAAGTGTGAGGTCAGGGCTTTGTAATGGCCACTCCAATACCTTCTTTGTTGTCCTTAAGCCAGTTTACCACAACTTTGGAAGTATGCTTGGGGTCATTGTCCATTTGGAAGAACCATTTGCGACCAAGCTTTAACTTCTGATGTCTTGAAATGTTGCTTCAATATATCCACATAATTTTCGTCCTCATGATGCCATCTATTTTGTGATGTGCACCAGTCCCTCCTGCAGCAAAGCACCCCCACAACATGATGCTGCCACCCCCGTGCTTCATGGTTGGGATGGTGTTCTTCGGCTTGTAAGCCTCCCCCTTTTCCCTCCAAACATAACGTGGTCATTATGGCCAAATAGTTCTATTTTTGTTTCATCAAACCAGAGGAAATTTCTCCAAAAAGTATGATCTTTATCCCCATGTGAAGTTGCAAACCAAAGTCTGCCTTTTTTTAATGGCGGTCTTGGAGCAGTGGCTTCTTCCTTGCTGAGCGGCCTTTCAGGTTATGTCAATATAGGACTCGTTTTACTGTGGAAAAAGATCGACTTGTTTTTGGATATAGATACTTTATACCTGTTTCCTCCAGCATCACAAGGTCCTTTGCTGTTGTTTTGGGATTGATTTGCACTTTTCGCACCAAAGTACATTCATCTCTCGGAGACAGAATGCGTCTCCTTTCTGAGCGGTGTGATGGCTGCGTGGTCCCATGGTGTTTATACTTGCGAGCTATTGTTTGTACAGATGAATGTGGTACCTTCAGGCATTTGGAAATTGCTCCAAAGGATGAATCAGACTTGTGGAGGACTTTTTCTTCTGAGGTCTTGGCTGATTTCTTTTGATTTTGCCATGATGTCAAGCAAAGAGGCACTGAGTTTGAAGGTAGGCCTTGAAATACATCCACAGGTACACCTCCAATTGACTCATATGATGTCAATTAGAAGCTTCCAAAGCCATGACATAATTTTCTGGAATTTTCCAAGCTGTTGAAAGGCACAGTCAACTTAGTGTATGCAAACTACTGACCCACTGGAATTGGGATACAGTGAATTATAAGGGAAATAATCTGTCTGTAAACAATTGTTGGAACAATTACTTGTGTCATGCACAAAGTAGATGTCCTAACCGACGTGCCAAAACTATAGTTTGTTAACAAGAAACTTGTGGAGTGGTTAAAAAAAACAAGTTTTAATGACTCCAACCTAAGTGTATGTAAACTTCTGACTTCAACTGTGTATATATATATATATACACACATATATATGTGATCATTTATTTTGTATTTTAACGGCCTGGTTGGTTGGTGGGCGAATGTTTTTGCACTAGTCGCATTAGGCCTTATGCCATGGAGACCTTGACATCCATCCTCTTCTACATTCCAGGCCTATGCAAGAAACATAGCATGACAAAAAACATTTTTTTAATTAATTGGATTTTATAAGAAATTTCCTTTCGATCTGCCTTTGATATAATTAGGCCTCAAGACGGTTCTACCAACTCCTGATCCCACTGGTTGACCCTCAGCTCACATGCCATCAGACATTTTCATATTACCTTTATTTAACTAGGCAAGTCAGTTACGATCAAATTCTTATTTTCAATGACAGCCTTGTTCAGGGGCAGAATGACAGATTTTTACCTTGTCAGCTCGTGCATTTGATCTTGCAACCTTTTGGCTACTAGTCCAACATTCTAAGCACTAGGCTACCTGCCACCCCTACATTCTAACCACTAGGCTACCTGCCAACCCTACACTCTAACCACTAGGCTACCTGCCACCCCTACATTCTAACCACTAGGCTACCTGCCACCCCTACACTCTAACCACAAGGCTACCTGCCACCTCTAAGTTCTAACCACTAGGCTACCTGCCTCTAACCACTAGGCTACCTGCAAGCCCTGCATTCTAACCACTAGACTACCTGCCACCCCTACATTCTAACCACTAGGCTACCTGCCTCAAACCACTAGGCTACCTGCCAACCCTACATTCTAACCACTAGGCTACCTGCCTCTAACCACTAGGCTACCTGCAAGCCCTGCATTCTAACCACTAGACTACCTGCCACCCCTACATTCTAACCACTAGGCTACCTGCCTCAAACCACTAGGCTACCTGCCAACCCTACATTCTAACCACTAGGCTACCTGCCACCCCTACATTCTAACCACTAGGCTACCTGCCTCAAACCACTAGGCTACCTGCCAACCCTACATTCTAACCACTAGACTACCTACCACCCCTAGATTCTAACCACTAGGCTACCTGCCTCTAACCACTAGGCTACCTGCCACCTCTACATTCTAACCACTAGGCTACCTGCCACCCCTACATTCTAACCACTAGGTTACCTGCCTCTAACCACTAGGCTACCTGCAACCCCTACATTCTAACCACTAGGCTACCTGCCACCCCTACATTCTAACCACCAAGGCTACCTGCCTCTAACCACTAGGCTACCTGCCACCCCTACATTCTAACCACTAGGCTACCTGCCTCTAACCACTAGGCTACCTGCCAACCCTACATTCTAACCACTAGACTACCTGCCACCCCTACATTCTAACCACTAGGCTACCTGCCACCCCTACATTCTAACCACTAGGCTACCTGCCTCTAACCACTAGGCTACCTGCCAACCCTACATTCTAACCACTAGACTACCTGCCACATCTACATTCTAACCACTAGGCTACCTGCCACCCCTACATTCTAACCACGAGGCTACCTGACTCTAACCATTAGGCTACCTGCCTCTAACCACTAGGCTACCTGCCACTCCTACATTCTAGCCACTACCTGCCAACCCTACATTCTAACCACTAGACTACCTGCCACCCCTACATTCTAACCACTAGGCTACCTGCCACTCCTACATTCTAGCCACATCTACATTCTAACAACTAGGCTACCTGCCACCCCTACATTCTAACCACGAGGCTACCTGCCTCTAACCATTAGGCTACCTGCCTCTAACCACTAGGCTACCTGCCAACCCTACATTCTAACCACTAGGCTACCTGCCTCTAACCACTAGGCTACCTGCCAACCCTACATTCTAACCACTAGACTACCTGCCACATCTACATTCTAACCACTAGGCTACCTGCCACCCCTACATTCTAACCACGAGGCTACCTGACTCTAACCATTAGGCTACCTGCCTCTAACCACTAGGCTACCTGCCACCCCTACATTCTAGCCACTAGGCTACCTGCCTCTAACCACTAGGCTACCTGCCAACCCTACATTCTAACCACTAGACTACCTGCCACCCCTACATTCTAACCACTAGGCTACCTGCCACCCCTACATTCTAACCACTAGGCTACCTGCCACACCTACATTCTAACCACTAGGCTACCTGCCACCCCTACATTCTAACCACTAGGCTACCTGCCACACCTACATTCTAACCACTAGGCTACCTTCCTCTAACCATTAGGCTACCTGCCTCTAACCACTAGGCTACCTGCCACCCCTACATTCTAACCACTAGGCTACCTGCCTCTAACCACTAGGCTACCTGCCAACCCTACATTCTAACCACTAGGCTACCTGCCACCCCTACATTCTAACCACTAGGCTACCTGCCACCCCTACATTCTAACCACTAGGCTACCTGCCACCCCTACATTCTAACCACTAGGCTACCTGCCAACCCTACATTCTAACCACTAGGCTACCTGCCACCCCTACATTCTAACCACTAGGCTACCTGCCTCTAACCATTAGGCTACCTGCCTCTAACCACATTATATATGCTCTATGAGTTCCATCTGTAGAATTATTAATGAATAGGATTTGTTTGTGGAGGATTCCTGACAATGTATACAGTTTTTTGTGTATATTTTTGTACATCTCTGATTGTGACTTTTCCTCTGGTTGCTGTACAATATGTAATATGTTTGTTAATAGAAAATATTGAAAACTAATTATTTCCATTTGATGACAGTGAGTGTGTGTGCTTATGATTATATCAAAGTTAATGATTTCGCAAAAGTATATCTGGAGAGGAGAGTTGAGTTGACCAACACTGGCCTTCATGGAAGGGATACAGAATAACTGACCTGCTCAGCGCAACATGAAGAAAATATAAACAATGCTGCCACCACCTGGTCATATAGTGCATTACAGCTCACCTACACTCGTTTACAGAACTGTCCAGCGGTTGAACCGGGATCTCGACTTAAAGCTAGGGTTAGGGTTGAGGCTAGGGTTAGGGTTGAGGCTAGGGTTAGGGTTAGGGTTGCTGGTACATTTGTCTCTTACAAATGTCTCTTTAATTCTATATGCCACTCTGCACTGTCAGAGAAACAAATCTCTTCTAATATTTTTTGTGGCACTGCAATATCAGAGAATCTGCCCGAACACAACTTCAGTACTTCGCCTGTAAACACAGGACCATTTTACTCCAAAGTACAACATGGTCAACTCCATCACCACCAAAACCCATAGACAGTGATATCTCCCTGAGGGATGTGGTCAATAACAGGCCAGAGACTGCTGAGTCTGGTGTCAGCCATTTTAGCAGCTATCTTTCTCCATGCATTTGTGCTGCGCTGGGGAGCTGCCACATCTTCTCATTACCCTTACACACTAATCTATTCTCATGACTTATTTACACTCTATTCAGACTACCCCCGAGGGTAAAAGCTTTAGAAATCACATATTTTCATCAGAGAGAGAGAGAGAGAGAGAGACAGAGAGAGAGAGAGAGAGAGAGAGAGACAGAGACAGAGACAGAGACAGAGACAGAGACAGAGACAGAGACAGACATACAGATGCTGGGGTTGAGCCAGGACAGAACAGGCAATAGGTCAGTGTAAAACTCAGAGCTGCTACACCAAACACTACCACTCGATGGCAGCAGAACACCTCTGCATAACCAGGAGATGTAAAAAACACTGACGTCTGAAACCCATCTCTGAATGTACTACGTACTATTTAGGACATACTGTTTAGTAAAATGGCATGCAGGTAGAAACAAATATCAACATACTACTTAATCATCCATACTGTTCCCCAACATGTGTTAATTTGTGTAGAGCATGTCCCCATTCCGCTGTTGAAAAAACACAGGTGGGTCGCGTCTTTCTTTTTCCCAGCGCAGTTAAGCCAAAACCACGTAGTTATTCATAGGGGCGTTCTACTACGCTCCCATTGGCTAGCGTTGTGTCACTCACAGGCGATCAGCGCTTCTAGTCAGCTGTTGGCTCGCGAAAGCTATTGCCTCACAGCCTGTTAAAGAGAGACGTGGCTGAACACACACCACTGATATAATGCAGGCCTACTATTAACATGGTAACATTTGCCCATGTATTTATTTTCAGAGTTTCAATGAGTTGTAAAAATGTCACAGAGAACTCTGCCTAATTCCCCCAATTTGAAGGTCAACTAAGTTAACCTAGGGGTTGGAACAATTTCGGCAGATAGTTTTACAAAGAAAGGGTCCAGATTGTCTAGCCCGGCTGATTTGTAGGGGTCCAGATTTTGCAGCTCTTTCAGAACATCAGCTGACTGGATTTGGAAGAAGGAGAAATGGGGAAGGCTTGGGCGAGTTGCTAGGGGGGTGCGGTGCTGTTGACTAGGGTAGAGGTAGCCAGGTGGAAAGCATGGCCAGCTGTAGAAAAATGCTTATTGAAATTCTCAATTATAGTGTATTTATCGGTTGTGACAGAGTTTCCTATTCTCAGTACAGTGGGCAGCTGGGAGGAGGTGTTCTTATTCTCCATGGACTTTGCAGTGTCCCAGAACTTTTTTGAGTTTGTGTTGCAGGAAGCAAATTTCTGCTTGAAAAAGCTGGGCTTGGCTTTTCTAACTGCCTGTGTATATTGGTTTCTAACTTCCCTCAAAAGTTGCATATTACAGGGGCTGTTCGATGCTAATGCAGAACGCCATAGGATGTTTTTGTGTTGGTTATTAAGGGCAGTCAGGTCTGGAGAGAACCAAGGGCTATATCTGTTCCTGGTTCTAAATTTCTTGAATGGGGCATGCAGTTCTGTTAGCGGGTACATATGCCTTATTCCCAGCACCAACATCATCTTCTCTCTTTCTTAAACGTATTTACGGCCATTCAGATCAACCTGTGTGTACACCATGACAAGTAGTAACTTTATGTTTTCTACACAGATACAGTACTATATGTGTGAGTGAGACCAATGTAAGTGTTGTTTTTGCTTTGGACTCACAGGGGGATGATCCAGTGGGTAAGAAATGCTGCTCCCTAGAGAAATTAGTAAAGTTATACGAAATACACACGTTTCACATACATTGGTCTCAACCACATACATCTCATATATGATCTGGCTATAACAGTGTATTTTCATATTATATACAGTGTAAGATTAGATTACTTGTGAGATATTACTGCACTGTTAGAACAGGAAGCACAAGCATTTCTCTACAGTCACATTAACATCTGCTAACCATGTGTATGTGACCAATAACATCTGCTAACCATGTGTATGTGACCAATAACATCTGCTAACCATGTGTATGTGACCAATAACATCTGGTAACCATGTGTATGTGACCAATAACATCTGCTAACCATGTGACCAATAACATCTGCTAACCATGTGTATGTGACCAATAACATCTGCTAACCATGTGTATGTGACCAATAACATCTGTCAACCATGTGTATGTGATTAATAACATCTGCTAACCATGTGTATGTGACCAATAACATCTGCTAACCATGTGTATGTGACCAATAACATCTGCTAACCATGTGTATGTGACCAATAACATCTGCTAACCATGTGTATGTGATTAATAACATCTGCTAACCATGTGTATGTGACCAATAACATCTGCTAACCATGTGTATGTGACCAATAACATCTGCTAACCATGTGTATATGACCAATAACATTTGCTAACCATGTGTATGTGACCAATAACATTTGATTTGATTTGAAGATTGCAAATCTTGGGAGACTACAGAGCCAAAATAAAATGTTTAAAAAATCAATTTCTGTAGAATATATTTTTAGAGACAAGGTCTATTTGTCATTTTCACCATGTATTTGGCACAGATTGAATCAGAAAGTCTTTAGGAAAGAGTACGGAAAGCAGAGCAGGCCTTCCATGATATCAGCACTAGAGAGGCAGATAGAGGAACACCATCTAAAATGCAGAAACACCTGTGCTAAAAAATCAACATCTTCAGGTGGAACTCCTCTCCATATCCTCCCCCCTTAAGAAGCGGGTCCATCAACTCAAACACCAATGTTTCGGCGGTTCACCCGGAAACATGGACAGAGAAAACTGCAGAATGTTTTTACTATCTTCGTCTTGGGATCATCTTCGCCCAGTCAGAAGATGAGGCCACAATTTTTGAGGGCCTTCAGCTCCTGAAGGAGATATTGGTGGAGGATGCATTTGCTGGGAGAGGTCAGTGTAGAGTAAAGTCAGGTCAGTGTAGAGTAAAGTCAGGTCAGTGTAGAGTAAAGTCAGGTCAGTATAGAGTAAAGTCAGGTCAGTGTAGAGTAAAGTCAGGTCAGTGTAGAGTAAAGTCAGGTCAGTGTAGAGTAAAGTCAGGTCAGTGTAGAGTAAAGTCAGGTCAGTGTAGAGTAAAGTCAGGTCAGTGTAGAGTAAAGTCAGGTCAGTGTAGAGTAAAGTCAGGTCAGTGTAGAGTAAAGTCAGGTCAGTGTAGAGTAAAGTCGGGTCAGTGTAGAGTAAAGTCAGGTCAGTGTAGAGTAAAGTCAGGTCAGTGTAGAGTAAAGTCAGGTCAGTGTAAAGTCAGGTCAGTGTAGAGTAAAGTCAGGTCAGTGTAGAGTAAAGTCAGTGTAGAGTAAAGTCAGGTCAGTGTAGAGTAAAGTCAGGTCAGTGTAGAGTAAAGTCAGGTCAGTGTAGAGTAAAGTCAGGTCAGTGTAGAGTAAAGTCAGGTCAGTGTAGAGTAAAGTCAGGTCAGTGTAGAGTAAAGTCAGGTCAGTGTAGAGTAAAGTCAGGTCGATGTTCAGTGTATAATAACTGGAACAAGACCTTAACTGTCCTCCTCACAAGACGTAACAAAAGTAAACTCTTCAATACTGGTATTCACAGGACAGAACGGTTTAACCCGCACAAATGTTAACAGTGAGACAATACAGGTCAGTTGTTTTATGTGTGTTCATTGAACAATTGCAGGTACAGCAAATTCCTGGCTTACCTGGAGAAACGATATGGTCGTAGGGAGAGTTGGGCCCTGGGTTTCAGAGAGGACATGCTTACCTGGAGAAACGATATGGTCGTAGGGAGTGTTGGGCCCTGGGTTTCAGAGAGGACATGCTTACCTGGAGAAACGATATGGCCGTAGGGAGTGTTGGGCCCTGGGTTTCAGAGAGGACATGCTTACCTGGAGAAACGATATGGCCGTAGGGAGTGTTGGGCTCTGAGTTTCAGAGAGGACATGCTTACCTGGAGAAACTATATGGCCGTAGGGAGTGTTGGGCTCTGAGTTTCAGAGAGGACATGCTTACCTGGAGAAACTATATGGCCGTAGGGAGTGTTGGGCTCTGAGTTTCAGAGAGGACATGCTTACCTGGAGAAACTATATGGCCGTAGGGAGTGTTGGGCTCTGAGTTTCAGAGAGGACATGCTTACCTGGAGAAACTATATGGTTGTAGGGAGTGTTGGGCCCTGGGTTTCAGAGAGGACCCGTGGGATTGACACCAATGACTACGTGGAAGCTGCCATGAGTGTCCTGAAAGACACAATCCTCCAGAGGACCAAAGCCTTCAACCTGCCGCAGCTGTTTAATCTCCCCACATCCCGCTTGGAGACCTACTCTGAAGCCACGGTGACAGACGTGGCATGTGGATGTTGGGAGTCTTTCCACAAGTCTAGATTCCTTGCTTTGAAGAGCGATCTTTAATAGGTCAGACATCTGCCAGGTAAATACAAGCATATTACTATCAACCCGCCTTATACATATCTTACCTCATTTTATCTTCTTATATACATTTTGATGTAATATCCTAGATTTAATAGAAGATGGTTAGTGTGAAGGGCATCTCTCCAGGCACTGTTTACACAGTTGATATGGAGGTGGAGCTGTGTACCTGCCCAGTAGGCCATACAGGAGCATTGTGAAAGCACCAGGCTGCAGTGGTGCAGAACTTTGGATGATTCTCCAGCGAACTTCCTTCCCACAACATCGGAGATGCGGGAGATGAGCTCTTTAAAATAACATCAGGATACAGTAATACAGTGCCAACAAAACATTCTAAAACACAACATGAAATTAATGTACTGTTAATGTACATAAATACATGCATCAGTGTTCATTGTATGTACTTTGAATACCTGTTATAGCTAACATTTCCCTGGAGATCCTGCAGCCCCTGAGGGACAACATTCAGTAATATCAGCCAAGAGGGGAGTCAGACACAGTTAACATGACTGTACTCAACAAGTACTTACACTTTCACAGACATACTACAACCCCCCAAAAAATGATATCATATCATTTGTCATATCATTTAGCAGCATGATTCTAACTATTACCTACAGGTCACTCCAATCAACAACTTGGGGATCCAAGCTCACCAGTAAACGGTATGAAGCTGAAACATCAATGTTCACTACATCTACACTTCATGAATGAATACAGGGAAAGTATTTTTACTGGCACTTCTATTCTGTTTGGGTTATAATTTTCCTCTGTTGTTTTCAAGTAATGGTATATTGTGTTGTCATCCATATTAATTGCAGTTTCACCATCCAAATATACAACCTTCATTGTGCATTGTACCTTAGTAGTCATATCGTAGTAGTTTCTATGTTCAGTTTTAGACAGGGCCACCTGCTTGGAGGAACTAACAGAGTGTTCTCCTCACCAACAGCCTGTGTCCAGTGACAATGATGAGGGTTGTACTTCTAATCAGTTCACATTCAGCACTGTCATTTCAGTTGTCTGTCCCCTAACAACGGGATGAATTACCAGAGTTTTACATTGCACCCAAAAAAATATGTTTGTTTATTTTACAGACATATCCTCTGAATTATCCCCAACTGACCTGGTTGCTGGTTGACCTCGACAGGCTGAGTATCGATGACAACTTTAGTGAGGCACTGGTGGTAATGGCAAAGCAAATAAAGTCAATCCATCAAGGCTTGTGTCAGCCATCCATTACAATCCATGAAGGCTTGTGTCAGCCATCCATTACAATCCATCAAGGCTTGTGTCAGCCATCCATTACAATCCATGAAGGCTTGTGTCAGCCATCCATTACAATCCATCAAGGCTTGTGTCAGCCATCCATTACAATCCATCAAGGCTTGTGTCAGCCATCCATTACAATCCATCAAGGCTTGTGTCAGCCGTCCATTACAATCCATCAAGGCTTGTGTCAGCCGTCCATTACAATCCATCAAGGCTTGTGTCAGCCGTCCATTACAATCCATCAAGGCTTGTGTCAGCCATCCATTACAATCCGTCAAGGCTTGTGTCAGCCATCCATTACAATCCGTCAAGGCTTGTGTCAGCCGTCCATTACCATCCATCAAGGCTTGTGTCAGCCATCCATTACAATCCATCAAGGCTTGTGTCAGCCGTCCATTACAATCCATCAAGGCTTGTGTCAGCCGTCCATTACAATCCATCAAGGCTTGTGTCAGCCGTCCATTACAATCCATCAAGGCTTGTGTCAGCCGTCCATTACAATCCATCAAGGCTTGTGTCAGCTATCCATTACAATCCATCAAGGCTTGTGTCAGCCGTCCATTACAATCCATCAAGGCTTGTGTCAGCCGTCCATTACAATCCATCAAGGCTTGTGTCAGCCATCCATTACAATCCATCAAGGCTTGTGTCAGCCGTCCATTACAATCCATCAAGGCTTGTGTCAGCCATCCATTGCTTTGCGAAGTCTCACATCAGCCCAGCGGCCAACAGAGCAGCAGCACTCCGAAGAGCTGCCAGATGACCAGGCCCTATGATTTCCTGTCAGCCTACAGCTGTTGCCCATCGTTCCACCAAGGCTGATACAAAACGGGGTCTCACGACTGGACGACCAAAAGGTCAGAACAGTGGCTCTGAGTACCCATACTGTTCACATGCTAAAAAGAAAAGGCCTTCGGAAATCAGACATCACAAGTTGTCTGACCCAATGTATGCAAATAGTTCTTACCCAAGGTGATTAACGCACAATAAAGCACAAATTATGTTCCCCTTGAAGATGTCTCAATAAAATACAAACTGCTCAAGGAGAGTCTGTTAGCCACTGGCATAGACAAAATATGTATGTATTTTATGGATTTAGCGAATATGATGTCAAACTTCATTAATCAGCCACTGAATCTAATTTGAGCATTAAGGGACCTTAATGGCCTGCTCGGTCCATGACATTATGTTACTTTATCTTTCAATCTTGAAATAAAAGGGCAAATGTTGTTAATCAGTTCATCCTTGTATTTAAAGCATACTAAATTGTTGAAATTTCACATACCCAAAAAGCCTAAGAGAGGCAGAGGGAGAGCACAGTAACTACAGAGAGAAAGACAGAGGCATAATATTTGCTGTCTCCGTCTCTAGGTTGGGTCTGGGTTGGAGCGCTCTGATCTACCCAGCACATTCCACTGTGTCCACTGAGAGAGCTTGGCAGGTACACACCATCAAATACCCAGGGGAATTAGAGACACGCCCCATACAAGACAGGCTCACACACACCTAAATAAGCAGGCAAGGATACCGTTTCTCTCATGCATTCTCTCAACCTCCCTGTCACTCAAACAAACAGAGCATTTCTTTGTTGTATTTTTAATGAATATGAACCATATACATTCTCAGCCTAATCTTTATATATCAAAACTACTTTCAAACAATCCATACTGTAGTGGCTGCCAGGTCGTCATTGTAAATAAGATCTTGTTCTTAATTGACTAGCCTGAATGAATAAAAAGTTCAATTAAAAGAAAGTAAACAGTAGACCGCTTTCACTGACAGTATGTCAAATATGTACATCTGCAGGCACTAAAACAGTTTCCTGTCATTTCTGGTCTTGGGTAAGTATTTCCTGGCCCTCCTGTCCACATCCTTTTTTACTTCCATTTTAGCTCATCGAAAAGGGTTGGATGACTTTGTCTGGACCCTGTTACCTGTCCAGAAAAATAAGTAATTAATTAGGAACGTTTTTTCTAGTCAGGACATGTGATTCGGGAAAAACCCCTGGAGGTTCACTTATACTGAACAAAAATATAAACAAGTGTGTTTACATCCCTGTTAGTGAACATTTTTTTTATTATTTGTCAAGATAATCCATCCTCCTGACAGGTGTGACATATCAAGAACATGATTAATCAGCATGATCATTACACAGATGCACCTTGTGCTGGGGACAATAAAAGGCCACTCTTAAATGTGCAGTTTTGTCACACAACACAGTGCTGCAGATGTCTCAAGTTTTGAGGGAGCATGCTGACTGCAGGAATGTCCGCCAGAGCTGTTGCCAGAGATTTCGTGTTCAGGTCTCTACCATAAGCCGCTGACAAACATCCTTTTATAGAATTTGACAGTATGTCCCACCAGCCTCTCAACCGCAGACCATGTGTCACCATGTCAGCCCAAGACCTCCACATCTGGCTTCTTCCCCCGCGGGATCATTTGAGACCAGCCACTGGGACAGCTGATGAAACTGAGGAGTATTTCTGTCTGAAATAAAGCCCTTTTATGGGGAAAACTCATTCTGATTGGCTGGATCTGGCTCCCCAATGGGTGGGCCTGAGCCCTCCCAGGCCCACCCATGGCTGCACCCCTGCCCAGTCATGTGGAATCCATAGATTAGGGCCTAATACATTTATTTCAATTGACTGATTTCCTAATATGAACTGTAGAAACATATTTTAAATTGTTGCATGTTACATTTATATTTTTGTTCAGAATAAATTACTTGACCTGTCATTCAAAAGCCATGAGGGGAAGTCAAGTAGGACCCATGGATAGGGTGTGAGGGTTTGGTTTTGGAACAAGGCCCAACTAGGACCCATGGATAGGGTGTGAGGGTTTGGTTTTGGAACAAGGCCCAACTAGGACCCATGGATAGGGTGTGAGGGTTTGGTTTTGGAACAAGGCCCAACTAGGACCCGTGGATAGGGTGTGAGGGTTTGGTTTTGGAACAAGGCCCAACTAGGACCCGTGGATAGGGTGTGAGGGTTTGGTTTTGGAACAAGGCCCAACTAGGACCCATGGATAGGGTGTGAGGGTTTGGTTTTGGAACAAGGCCCAACTAGGACCCGTGGATAGGGTGTGAGGGTTTGGTTTTGGAACAAGGCCCAACTAGGACCCGTGGATAGGGTGTGAGGGTTTGGTTTTGGAACAAGGCCCAACTAGGACCCGTGGATAGGGTGTGAGGGTTTGGTTTTGGAACAAGGCCCAACTAGGACCCGTGGATAGGGTGTGAGGGTTTGGTTTTGGAACAAGGCCCAACTAGGACCCATGGATAGGGTGTGAGGGTTTGGTTTTGGAACAAGGCCCAACTAGGACCCGTGGATAGGGTGTGAGGGTTTGGTTTTGGAACAAGGCCCAACTAGGACCCATGGATAGGGTGTGAGGGTTTGGTTTTGGAACAAGGCCCAACTAGGACCCGTGGATAGGGTGTGAGGGTTTGGTTTTGGAACAAGGCCCAACTAGGACCCATGGATAGGGTGTGAGGGTTTGGTTTTGGAACAAGGCCCAACTAGGACCCGTGGATAGGGTGTGAGGGTTTGGTTTTGGAACAAGGCCCAACTAGGACCCATGGATAGGGTGTGAGGGTTTGGTTTTGGAACAAGGCCCAACTAGGACCCGTGGATAGGGTGTGAGGGTTTGGTTTTGGAACAAGGCCCAACTAGGACCCATGGATAGGGTGTGAGGGTTTGGTTTTGGAACAAGGCCCAACTAGGACCCGTGGATAGGGTGTGAGGGTTTGGTTTTGGAACAAGGCCCAACTAGGACCCATGGATAGGGTGTGAGGGTTTGGTTTTGGAACAAGGCCCAACTAGGACCCATGGATAGGGTGTGAGGGTTTGGTTTTGGAACAAGGCCCAACTAGGACCCATGGATAGGGTGTGAGGGTTTGGTTTTGGAACAAGGCCCAACTAGGACCCATGGATAGGGTGTGAGGGTTTGGTTTTGGAACAAGGCCCAACTAGGACCCATGGATAGGGTGTGAGGGTTTGGTTTTGGAACAAGGCCCAACTAGGACCCATGGATAGGGTGTGAGGGTTTGGTTTTGGAACAAGGCCCAACTAGGACCCATGGATAGGGTGTGAGGGTTTGGTTTTGGAACAAGGCCCAACTAGGACCCATGGATAGGGTGTGAGGGTTTGGTTTTGGAACAAGGCCCAACTAGGACCCATGGATAGGGTGTGAGGGTTTGGTTTTGGAACAAGGCCCAACTAGCACCCATGGATAGGGTGTGAGGGTTTGGAATGGGGCCCTGGCCTTTGAGGCTAATACTGAGCTCTAGGGACTTCTTCATCTGATTGGCTGTCATCAACTTGTATAAACAGAATATTGGGAAACCATCCTTGACTAAATGACTTGAGGTTTCATGAAGTGAATACTGGATTGTGGTACCAACAAAAATAAATATATATTTTTTTGGTGAAACTTGATATGATTTTGGAATATATTTTCTTCACCACTGATGTTACACTTGACATTAGAATATTTAACAATAAAAAAAAGCATATCATTATATTTCAAACACTTTGCAAAATACAATACAATATATACTGTATGGATTGTTTCTTTTATCCAAACAACACCATTTAAAAAGTAAAAGCTCCATGTGGAATTACTGTATGTGTTGGATTTTGCAGCTCACGTTCAGTACAGCTGGTCCTATTGTTGTATTATACATGGTAGGTTACATTCACAATGAAAGAATAGTGTCTGCGCCCCAAATGACACCCTAGTCCCTATGTCACGCACTACTTTTTACCACGACCCATAGAGCTCTGGTCAGAAGTAGCGCACTGCCCAAGGAATAGGGTGCCAATTTTAGTCCTGGGTTTTTCATTTCATATTTCAAAGAAGGGCAACCCCACCCTGGTACAATAACCTAAACCTACAGATACAGTTTGCTTACATGGTTTGAATGTCCACAGTCACCAAACAACCAGAATGCAACTATGTGAGTGAATGTACAGATATGCCATGCTCTGTCTAGTCCAGGTCCTGTTGCTTTGTCTAGTTCATATGAAGTCCATTTAAGCACCTGTTGCTTTATCTAGTCTGGGTTCTGTTACTTTATCTAGTCCAGGTCCTGTTACTTTATCTAGTCCAGGTCCTGTTACTCTATCTAGTCTAGGTTCTGTTACTTTATCTAGTCCAGGTCCTGTTACTTTATCTAGTCCAGGTCCTGTTACTCTATCTAGTCCAGGTCCTGTTACTCTATCTAGTCTAGGTCCTGTTACTTTATCTAGTCCAGGTCCTGTTACTCTATCTAGTCTAGGTCCTGTTACTTTATCTAGTCCAGGTCCTGTTACTTTATCTAGTCCAGGTCCTGTTGCTTTATCTAGTCCAGGTCCTGTTGCTTTATCTAGTCCAGGTCCTGTTGCTTTATCTAGTCCAGGTCATTGTCATTGTATGTATGTTTTATGATATCTATGTATACAACTGTTTTACACTGGGGACAATAAAGATCTATTGAGTTCAAATGGACAATAAAGATATATTGACATTTAAATGGGTGTGTTTACAGTGTAATATGTCTAATCTATGTCTAACTCAAACAAATATGATCTGTCTCTACATCTGAAAGATATGATGTCACGCCCTGACCTTAGTTATCTTTGTTTTCGTTATTATTTTGGTTAGGTCAGTGTGTGACAAGGGTGGTATGTGTAGTTTTTGGATTGTCTAGGGGTTTTTGTATATCATGGCTTTTTGTATATCTAGGTGTTTAAATGTCTATGGTTGCCTAGATTGGTTCCCAATCAGAGGCAGCTGTTTGTCGTTGTCTCTGATTGGGGACCATATTTATGTAGCCATAGTCCCTGGGTATTTTGTGGGTTATTGTTTATGTGTAGTTGCATGTCAGCACTAGTTTATAGCGGCGTGTTTGTTTAAGTGTTCTTTGTTTTAATTAAAGAAGAATGTATTCCAATCAAGCTGTGCCTTGGTCTCCTGGTTATGAGGACCGTGACAGAGGAGTGCTCTTAAAACATACAGTTTATCTGGGTGCAAAGTTGATACGAATCATAATACTTTGCATCACACAACATACATGATTCATAAAGGCTCTGCGTCCCAAATAGCACCATACCGGTATTCTGTATTTAGTGCACCGTTTTTTTTTACCAGAACCTTATGTGTCTAAATAGGGAATATGGTGCCGTTTGGGATGCACCCTAAGTGTTGCAGGGAGTCAATGTGTAATTCTTTTGATTTACTGGCCAAAATTGAAAGCAGTGCTGTAAGAATGGTATGGCTGCAAGACGATGCTTCACGCAATCAAGGCACTTTGAACATGGTTAGTGGGCTCTTTGGGACGTCCCTACCCTGAGGATAATTTTTCTCCGCTCTGTTGAACATCTTGAACAGTGGCCATCTTGAACAGTGGCCATCTTGAATTGATTCTGTTTGGCTGTTTCCTGACAAAACCTCCAACCGATCATCAATCTTCATCAGGCTGTGTGTGCAACATGTTTTTGTCAAATTAACAAGTGGCTTGGTTTACTTCTCAAAGTAAGTCAATGTCTCTCTTGATATCTGGATTAAATACAATAATAACACACGTAAAAAGACACAATAAGAAAGTTAAGATATTCTTCTATGAACTGGGAACCAATCTTCTTCAGATTTTGGTCTCCTTCTCGCGTCACACTGGTCCATCATACAAGCCCACAACCCCCCTAGTATGCATCCCAAGTGGGATCCCGTTCCCTATGTAGTGGACTATACAGCTAATAGGGTGCCATTTGGGACACAGCCCCAACCGACCCCTTTCCCCTACCCCTCGCTCTTGGGCTTGATAAGGTGTCCATTGAAGGTGATGTAGGTATCAAAGTCATCGCTGAAGATGGCGTTCTCCCTCTCTCCTTTGAACAGCCGGACCCACACCTGGTCCTCTCTCTCCAGCTCTAGCATCAGGCTCTGGCTCTGCATGATGCTCCGGTCACTGGACTGGGCGTACAGGATCACCACCTCTCTCTCGTTATGCATCACGTGCACGTACGTCTCCTTCTGGTTCCACGTGTGCACGTTCAGGCTGAAGTAGTAGATTCCCGGCACGTAGCAGTAGAACTTGCCGGTGAACATGTTGAAGTGTCCGTAGAGGTTGACGAGCTCAGTGTCGAACACTAAGGTCTGGTAGTAGTCGTTGGAGTGGATGGCCTTCTTGCGGCCCACGGAGAAGGCAGCGTACTGGACCTTGCAGGGGTCACCCGGGGTCCCTATGCTCCCCTTGGTGCCCTTGATGCCATTGGGCCCACGAGGGCCGGACTGGCCGGACTTGCCAGATTTACCGTAGGGCCCTCGCTGGCCGCTCTCCCCCTTCTCACCTAGAGAAGGACAAAGTAGAAATGATAGAAATGGCCTCAGGTCAGTGGCTGGTCACAATGGTTTCCCCCGCGTATCTGTACTCAAGTAACTGACTATTAGGATTTTGCCACATACAACGTGGCAGATACAAATACCCACAGCTGTTATCCCCTCTCCTAACCCACTGGTTTCAAAACTAGTTTTGGCCCAAAGCCTGTTACATTCTTTTGGAGGGGGTGTTGTTTTAAAACTGCATATTTCCCAGCATGCTTTTCGAATTAATGTGAGAGATACTTACCCATGACTGTGTTTGTCAGTGACAGAGATATGATTGTTGCATTCAATACCTCTCATTTCTAAAGTCTTCACCAAATAACTGCCTTAGTGGTTGAATGAGAAATATACTCTTTATGACCAGTTGTGGCATATAGTGATCCTGTGGTCTGAAAATCATCACTTATGGGTCACATCAGACTTGTAAATCACAATATGCTGGTTTGAAAAGTGATCAGTATTTCCTAGAGATGGGGAAATTAAACTTCCTAAAGCATTGAGCATTTTCAGCCAATTGTGTCAAAAATAGGTCAAGTATTCAAGACGTTGATCAAACGCTAACTGCAGACCCATATGTAGTAGTATCTGTGGCATCACCTACCTTTGAGGATGGTTATGTTGATCTGTGGCACCGCCTGGTACTGTGGGTAGTGTTGTGGGTACTGGGGGTCGGCAGACTGAGTACGGACCTCCTCTCCAGGCTCACAGCACCGCTGACACTCTTTACCCCTCACCTCGCTAGCAGAGAAAACAACGTCAATGGACACAACCCCAAATGGCACCCCAACTCCCTATTTAGTGCATCACTCTTGACCAGGGCCAAAAGTAGCGCACCATATAGGGACCCTGGTCAAAAGAAGTGTACTATATAGGGAGCCTGGTCAAGAGAAGTGCTCTATATAGGGACCCTGGTCAAGAGAAGTGCACTACATATACATAGGGAATAGGGTGCCACTTGGAGTGGTATTATTAGGTAGTATGTTGTATAGCAGTAATACCTGGCATCTCTGTGGTAGTCCCAGGTGTCTGGCCTGGCATCTCTGTGGTAGTCCCTGGTGTCTGGCCTGGCATCTCTGTGGTAGTCCCTGGTGTCTGTCCTGGAGTCTAGCCTGGAGTCTGTACTCTCTCTGTTCTGGCCTTGTTCCTGGTCGTATGGGGTCCGGTAGGGTTCACCTGACTCCACCAAAATAAGCAGCACCACCCACGCACACAGGGAAGAGGGTGGAGGTCCACCACCCACTTTCATCTTCAGGAAATAGGAAACAGGAAGTGACATCGGTCATGATCAGGAAGTGATTGAGCTCATAGGGTGAGGAATGGTCATCACTAGTTACCACAGCCACAAAGTAAATATGGCTAAACCCCACCTATTTCTAAAACTACTTTTCCTCAAAATCTGATTTTAAACCTACCCTAACCACACTGCTAACCTTATGCCTAACCCTAACTTTTAGTTTTCATGAATTTTTACAATATAGCCAATTTTGACTTTGGCTGTGGTAACTAGCGAGAAGAGAGGATGCGAGGAATCAATGAAAATACAATTGAGATTCACCCGTAGATGTTGTGAATAATGGTTGTTTTTGGGACTCTAGATTTACTATGAATGGTTCTCTTTCTCTAGGAGAGTGGTTACTACATAATGGGCCAAGTTGGGGAAGGACCCAGTTTCTCTGGAGACAGAGTGGTTTGCACTGCTGCTGTTATGTATTTGTGGGATAAACCAAATGTCTAGGATGGTGATGACACCTCATAATGACAACATCAGATAGTCTCAAATGTCACCCTACTACCTACAGTATATGTTTCATTAGGGCTCCGGACAAAAGTAGTGCACTATGTAGGGAATAGGGTGCCATTTGAGATGGAGACAGACTCTGAGTAAAACTGTTAATCAGTGTAAAAAACAACACTCAAAACATTTTTTTTTAACTAATTCATTTCACACATCAGACGAACTCATTTCACACATTAGACTAACTCATTTCACACATTAGACTAACTCATTTCACACATTAGACTAACTCATTTCACACATTAGACTAACTCATTTCACACATCAGACGAACTCATTTCACACATTAGACTAACTCATTTCACACATCAGACGAACTCATTTCACACATTAGACTAACTCATTTCACACATTAGACTAACTCATTTCACACATTAGACTAACTCATTTCACACATTAGACTAACTCATTTCACACATTAGACTAACTCATGTCACACATTAGACTAACTCATGTCACACATTAGACTAACTCATTTCACACATTAGACTAACTCATTTCACACATTAGACTAACTCATTTCACACATTAGACTAACTCATTTCACACATTAGACTAACTCATTTCACACATTAGACTAACTCATTTCACACATTAGACTAACTCATTTCACACATTAGACTAACTCATTTCACACATTAGACTAACTCATTTCACACATTAGACTAACTCATTTCACACATTAGACTAACTCATTTCACACATTAGACTAACTCATTTCACACATTAGACTAACTCATTTCACACATTAGACTAACTCATTTCACACATTAGACTAACTCATTTCACATATTAGACTAACTCATTTCACACATTAGACTAACTCATTTCACACATTAGACTAACTCATTTCACACATTAGACTAATTCATTTCACACATTAGACTAACTCATTTCACACATTAGACTAACTCATTTCACACATTAGACTAACTCATTTCACACATTAGACTAACTCATTTCACACATTAGACTAACTAATTTCACACATTAGACGAACTCATTTCACACATTAGACTAACTCATTTAACACATTAGACGAACTCATTTCACACATTAGACTAACTCATTTCACACATTAGACTAACTCATTTCACATATCAGACTAACTCATTTCACACATTAGACTAACTCATTTCACATATCAGACTAACTCATTTCACACATTAGACGAACTCATTTCACATATTAGACTAACTCATTTCACACATTAGACTAACTCATTTCACATATCAGACTAACACCCAAATGGTGGAGGAAATGGCATCAGTTTTACCGCCGCCTAACCATTTGTGCTATTATGTGTTTTCTTTTCACTTTATTTGTAACTTATTTTGTACATAATGTTTCTGCTACTGTATCTTACGGCAAAAAAATAGCTTCTGGATATCAGGACAGCGATCACTCACCACAGATTAGACAAAGAGCTTCTGGATATCAGGACAGCGATCACTCACCTCGGATTAGACAAAGAGCTTCTGGATATCAGGACAGCGATTACTCACCTCGGATTAGACAAAGATTTTTTATTCAACAAGCAGGACGCACGGGATATACTGCTAACAGCCGACAAGGCCGACATCCCCGTTATTCACAAGAGGGAAGAGACGCAGGTACAGAGGACATAGAGCGGGGTGGGAAAGCTGCCGTTACCGTCAATATTACTCGCCAACGTGCAATCATTGGACAATAAATTAGACGAGGTATGATCACAAATATCCTATCAACGGGACATCAAAAACTGTAACATCTTATGTTTCACAGAATCGTGGCTGAATGATGACATGGATATTCAGCTAGCAGGATATACGATATACGAAGTAGAGTATCTTATGATAAACTGTAGACCACACTATTTGCCAAGAGAGATTTCAGCTATACTTTTCGTGGCTGTCTATTTACCACCACAGACGGATGCTGGCACTAAGACAGCACTCAGTCAGCTGTATAAGGAAATAAGCAAACAGGAAACCGCTCACCCAGAGTCGGAGCTCCTAGTGGCCGGAGACTTTCATGCAGGGAAACTTAAATCAGTTCTACCAAATATCTATCAACATGTTAAATGCGCAACCAGAAGGAAAACAATTCTAGATCACCTGTACTCCACACAAAGAGACGTGTACAAAGCTCTCCCTAACCCTCCATTTGGTAAATCTGACCACAATTCTATCCTCCTGATTCCTGCTTACAAGCAAAAATTAAAGCAGGAAGCACCAGTGACTCGGTCTATACAAAAGTGGTTAGATGAAGCAGATACTAAACTACAGGACTGTTTTGCTATAAAAGACTAGAACATGTTCCGGGATTCTTCAGACTGCATTGAGGAGTACACCACATCAGTCACTGGCTTTATCAATAAGTGCATCGAGGACGTCGTCCCCACAGTGACTGTACGTACATACCCCTACCAGTAGCCATGGATTACAGGAAACATTCGCACTAAACTAAAGGGTAGAGCTGCCGCTTTCAAGGTGCAGAACTCTAACCCGGGCGCTCATAAGAAATCCTGCTATGCCCTCCGACGAACCATTAACCAGACAAAGCGCCAATACAGGGCTAAGATTGATTTGTACAACACCGGCTCCGACGCTTGTCTTATGTGGCAGGGCTTGCAAACGATTACAGACTACATAGGGAAGCACAACCGCGAGCTGCCCAGTGACACAAGCCTACCAGACAAGCTAAATCCCTTCTATGCTCGCTTCGAGGCAAGCAACACTGAGGCATGCATGAGAGCATCAGCTGTTCCGGATGTCTGTGTGATCACGCTCTCCATAGCCGATGTGAGTAAGACCTTTAAACAGGTCAACATTCACAAGGACGCAGGGCCAGACGGATTACCAGGACATGTGCTCCGGGCATGTGCTGACCAACTGGCAGGTGTCTTCACTGACATTTTCAACCTGTCCCTGATTCTTAGTAGTACTAGGGCACTAGTCCCTGTGCCCAAGAACACAAAGGCAACCTGCCTAAATTACTACAGACCCGTAGCACTCACATCCATAGCCATGAAGTGCTTTGAAAGGCTGGTAATGGCTCACATCAACACCATTATCCCAGAAACCCTAGACCCACTCCAATTTCCATACCGCCCAAACAGATCCACAGATGACGCAATCTCTATTGCACTCCACACTGCCCTTTCCCACCTGGACAAAAGGAACACCTACGTGAGAATGCTATTAATTGACTACAGCTCAGCGTTCAACACCATAGTACCCTCAAAGCTCATCACTAAGCTAAGGATCCCTCTGCAACTGAATCCTAGACTTCCTGAAGGGCCGCCCCCAGGTGGTGAGGGTAGGTAGCAACACATATGACACACTAATCCTCAACACTGGAGCCTCTCAGGGGTGCGTGCTCAGTCCCCTCCTGTGCTCCCTGTTCACCCACGACTGCGTGGCCAGGCACGACTCCAACACCATCATTAAGTTTGCAGCTGACACAAAAGTGGTAGGCCATATCACCAACAACGACGAGACAGCCTATAAGGAGGAGGTCAGAGACCTGGCCGGGTGGTGCCAGAATAACAATGTATCCCTCAATGTTACCAAGACTAAGGAGATGATTGTGGAATACAGGAAAAGGAGGACCAAGCACGCCCCCATTCTCATTGACGGGGCTGTAGTGGAGCAGCTTGAGAGCTTCCAGGTCCTTGGTGTCCACATCACCAACAAACTAGAATGGTCCAAACACACCTAGACAGTCGTGAAGAGGGCACGACAAAACCTATTCCCCCTCAGGAAACTAAAAAGATTTGGCATGGGTCCTCAGATCCTCAAAAGGTTCTACAGCTGCAACATCGAGAGCATCACTGCCTGGTACGGCTACTGCTCGGCCTCCGACCGTAAGGCACAACAGAGGGTAGTGCGTACGGCCCAGTACATCACTGGGGCCAAGCTTCCCGCCATCCAGGACCTCTACACCAGGCGGTGTCAGAGGAAGGCCCTAAAAATTGTCAAAGACCCCAGCCACCCCAGTCATAGACTGTTCTCTCTACTACCGCATGGCAAGCGGTACCGGAGTGCCAAGTCTAGGACAAAAAGGCTTCTCAACAGTTTTTACCCCCAAGCCATAAGACTCCTGAACAGGTAATCAAATGGCTACCCGGACTATTTGCATTGTGTGCCCCCCCAACCCCTATTTTACGCTGCTGATACTCTCTATTTATCATACATGCATAGTCACTTTAACCATACCTCATGTAGTACTACCTCAATCAGCCCGACTAACCAGTGCCTGTCTATAGCCTCTCTACTGTATATAGCCTCTCTACTGTATATAGCCTCTCTACTGTATATAGCCTCTCTACTGTATATAGCCTCTCTACTGTATATAGCCTCGCTACTGTATATAGCTTCTCTACTGTATATAGCCTCGCTACTGTATATAGCCTCGCTACTGTATATAGCCTCTCTACTGTATATAGCCTCTCTACTTTATATAGCCTCTCTACTGTATATAGCCTCTCTACTGTCTATAGCCTCTCTACTGTATATAGCCTCGCTACTGTATATAGCCTCTCTACTGTATATAGCCTCGCTACTGTATATAGCCTCTCTACTGTATATAGCCTCTCTACTGTATATAGCCTCTCTACTGTATATAGCCTCTCTACTGTATATAGCCTCGCTACTGTATATAGCCTCTCTACTGTATATAGCCTCTCTACTGTATATAGCCTCTCTACTGTATATAGCCTCTCTACTGTATATAGCCTCGCTACTGTATATAGCCTCTCTACTGTATATAGCCTCTCTACTGTATATAGCCTCTCTACTGTATATAGCCTCGCTACTATTATAGCCTCTCTACTGTATATAGCCTCTCTACTGTATATAGCCTCTCTACTGTATATAGCCTCTCTACTGTATATAGCCTCGCTACTGTATATAGCCTCTCTACTGTATATAGCCTCTCTACTGTATATAGCCTCTCTACTGTATATAGCCTTTCTACTGTATATAGCCTCTACTGTATATAGCCTCTCTACTGTATATAGCCTCTCTACTGTATATAGCCTCTCTACTGTATATAGCCTCGCTGCTGTATATAGCCTCTCTACTGTATATAGCCTCTCTACTGTATATAGCCTCTACTGTATATAGCCTCTCTACTGTATATAGCCTCTCTACTGTATATAGCCTCTCTACTGTATAGAGCCTCTACTGTATATAGCCTCTACTGTATATAGCCTCTCTACTGTATATAGCCTCTCTACTGTATGTAGCCTCTCTACTGTATATAGCCTCTCTACTGTATATAGTCTCTCTACTGTATATAGTCTCTCTACTGTATATAGCCTCTCTACTGTATATAGCCTCTCTACTGTATATAGCCTCTACTGTATATAGCCTCTACTGTATATAGCCTCTCTACTGTATATAGCCTCTCTACTGTATATAGCCTCTCTACTGTATGTAGCCTCTCTACTGTATATAGTCTCTCTACTGTATATAGTCTCTCTACTGTATATAGCCTCTCTACTGTATATAGCCTCTCTACTGTATATAGCCTCTACTGTATATAGCCTCTACTGTATATAGCCTCTCTACTGTATATAGCCTCTCTACTGTATATAGCCTCTCTACTGTATATAGCCTCGCTACTGTATATAGCCTCTCTACTGTATATAGTCTCTCTACTGTATATAGCCTCTCTACTGTATATAGCCTCTCTACTGTATATAGCCTCGCTACTGTATATAGCCTCTCTACTGTATATAGCCTCTCTACTGTATATAGCCTCTCTACTGTATATAGCCTCGCTGCTATTCATTTTTCACTGTCTTTTTACTGTTGTTTTTTTTGTTTGTTTTTTACTTATCTATTGTCAACCTAATACCATTTTTTTACTTAAAAATTGCACTGTTGGTTAGGGCCTGTAAGTAAGCATTTCGCCTGTTGTATTCGGCGCATGTGACAAATAAACGTTGATTTGAGTTGATTTGACCAACTCAAGAGAAATGATGCTGGAGAATTTGATGGTCTTTGCATGTCTTTAAGCTATTGATAACATTACTCCCTTGAACCGCCCTGACGATCAGATATGTTTTGAAGATCAAAGGTCAAGTTAATAAGGGTCACTGCTCTCTCTCCCTGAAGAAGTGTGAGGGGAACGTTATGTTACTCGTCAGATCAGGACTATGGTATGAGAGAGAGTCAGCTGACTGATCGTGTATGAGATGTTGTTTTCACGTAAGGACCAGGAGGAATGTGCAGCACTGGCCCAAAGACCTATATGAACCATTTGATGCTAGGCTGATGTTCTGAAATTACAGGTTATATGTTTTATGTCCACATGGCTCCTGGCGTTGTATTTAGTTTTTTTTGGTCTCTCTCAGTATTTGTGTCTTTCTGTCTGCTGCTATTATGAATCTCCTCTGGGGATAATCAAAGTACTTATTAATCTATTGAAAGAAAGGGTAGATCATTACCTTTCAGTGCACTGGTAGGGCTTGATTGTTTTTCTTCTCCAATTAGGAGATCGTATCACCCTAACGTCTATAATCACCATTAACTCTCCTCTCTCCGTATCAAGGTAATTACTAGCATCACAGCAGTTATTAACCTGTTTTGTTTTTTTGTTTCCTGTGATGCAGATCGGCGTTTAAAGCGAGTGGCTACTTTGGAGCAGAGCTGGGCTGTTGAAGTTCAATCATCAGGCTTAGACCAGATAAAACTGTTTTCCTGTCAGGTAGACTCCCTCTCCAGCCTCTAGGTCATCAGGCTGAGACCAGAGAAAACAGTGTTCCTGTCAGGTAGACTCCCTCTCCAGCCTCTAGGTCATCAGGCTGAGACCAGATAAAGCAGCACCCAGACTTGACCATTGAGCAAAAGCCTGTGCTGTCTTGCATATCTGTGAACCAATGTGGTGGTAAATCAAACAAACACTACAGTACGTCCCACATGGCACCCTATTCCCTACATAGTGCACTAGTTTAGATCAGAGCCCTATTCCCTACATAGTGCACTAGTTTAGATCCGAGTCCAATCCTTTCATAGTGCACTAGTTTAGATCAGAGCCCTATTCCCTACATAGTGCACTAGTTTAGATCAGAGTCCAATCCTTACATAGTGCACTAGTTTAGATCAGAGCCCTATTCCCTACATAGTGCACTAGTTTAGATCAGAGCCCTATTCCCTACATAGTGCACTAGTTTAGATCCGAGTCCAATCCTTTCAAGTGCACTAGTTTAGATCAGAGCCATATTCCCCATATAGTGCACTAGTTTAGATCAGAGCCATATTCCTTACATAGTGCAGTGCAAAAGTAGGGGACTAAAAAGGGAATAGTTTGCCATTTGGAACGCAGACCTGACAGAGTGTAACGATCTTCATCTGAGGAACAGGAAAGATCGGACCAAAACACAGCGTGGTAAATGTCCATGTTCATTTATTATAACTGAACACGAAATACAAAATAACAAAGTGAAACAACGAAAATCGAAACAGTCCTGAAAGGTGACACAACACAAAACAGGAAACAACTAAGTGTGGTTCTCAATCAGAGACAACGATAGACAGCTGCCTCTGATTGGGAACCATACCAGGCCAAACGCAGAAAAGAAAACATAGAAATACAACATAGAATGCCCACCCCAACTCACGCCCCAAACCAAAATAGAGATATAACAAAGGAACTAAGGTCAGGGAGTGACACAGAGAAGGTTTATACGCAGTCTAATATGGCAAGAGACTAGCAATAAAGGATCTGAAGTATGAATAAACAGGAATGTCACGGTTTACAAGGATGGACGAGAGCGAGAGAGAGAGAGAGAGAAGACACTCGTCAATGAAACAGGAGAGAATATATCATGTGTGTGTGTGTGTGTGTGTGTGTGTGTGTGTGTGTGTGTGTGTGTGTGTGTGTGTGTGTGTGTGTGTGTGTGTGTGTGTGTGTGTGTGTGTGTGTGTGTGTGTGTGCGTGCATGACTTTGTCTCCTCATCCGAGAGCATGATAACCGTGATGCCAGGTGCATCTGAAGAAGTTGAAAGGCATTGTGGCCACAGCTGAATCTCTAATCCCCTGGTTAATCTCATGTGTTCACTTTATGAACTCTGACCTCTAACACTGATTCTTCATGCAAGTTGATGCTTCCCAAATGGCACCCTATTCCATTTATGGTGCTCTACTTTTGACGAGGGCCCGTCAGGGCTCTGGTGGTCAACAGTAGTGCATTATATAGTGAACAGAATAAAGGCCAGACCAGGTCTACCCTTCACCCTCTGCTCTGTTATTAGTTCTCTCCTCTCTCTAATCTAGACGCAGGAGGAACAGGGAAGCTATTGGAGACAGAGGATCCATCCTAAATGGTACCCAATTCAACAACAGTAAAATGGGCTTAAAGAATTCTGGAATTATTTTCCGAGTGGTTTTCCCAGTTGATGTTTACAGAGATGGTATCTAAGTGTTTGTTTTAGAGATGGTAACTGAGTGTTTGTTTTAGAGATGGTAACTAAATGTTTGTTTTAGAGATGGTAACTAAGTGTTTGTTTTAGAGATGGTATCTAAGTGTTTGTTTTAGAGATGGTAACTAAGTGTTTGTTTTAGAGATGGTAACTGAGTGTTTGTTTTAGAGATGGTATCTAAGTGTTTGTTTTGTATACTCTGATCCATTTTACTCATTGTAGTTTATTTCAAACAGTGGTTGTGACTATTTACAGCAAACGGAGGGCACTTTATCACCCTTTGTATCCCCATTTTAAGTTATTAATGCACATTTGTAATATTTCATGGAGATAACTAACTAAACCAGTGTTCAAATAGTAAAGAATGAACGTTCTGTTTTCTCATAAGACGTGATTTTGAACAAAGGACGACTCTTAAATGCTTTGTTTTAGTTGGCCCCTATCATGTTTACAATCCCAAGTCTGATATCTTCCTAACCCTCTCCTCTCTTCCCTCCAGATCCGCTCCAGACATGTTTACACTACAGTGGCACACACACACACACACACACACACACACTACAGTATTATATATACTACAGTATTACGTCAGTCCTCGGACTGGTGAGTTTAGGGAACAGTGAGAGAAATGGTCCATCACCAACCACAGTCCTGACCTTCACAGTCCTGACCTTCACAGTCCTGACCTTCACAGTCCTGACCTTCACAGTCCTGATCTTCACAGTCCTGACCTTCACAGTCCTGACCTTCACAGTGTTATTGCTTCCCATATCTCCAGGGAACTCTTTGTGTGTGTGGGCTCTTAACCACTGGGGTGTGTGTGTGTGTGTGTGTGTGTGTGTGTGTGTGTGTGTGTGTGTGTGTGTGTGTGTGTGTGTGTGTGTGTGTGTGTGTGTGTGTGTGTGTGTGTGTGTGTATGTATATGTGTATGTGTGTGTGTGTGTGTCTGTGCACACATGTGTGACTAATTGCCTGACCTACATGTCTTCATAATTGCGTGTGAGGGTGTGTCTGTCTTCCTGCATATTGACTGCCAGGACAAAAGGAGACGTAAGGTACAGAAGTCAACAACAACTGTGTGTGTGTGTGTGTGTGTGTGTGTGTGTGTGTGTGTGTGTGTGTGTGTGTGTGTGTGTGTGTGTGTGTGTGTGTGTGTGTGTGTGTGTGTGTGTGTGTGTGTGTGTGTGTCTGTTGACTGAGTGTTCAATAATACAGACAAGTAGCTTCATGTATCTCTTATATGTTGCGTAACACCCCCCCCCCCCCCCCCCCCCCCCCCCCCCCCCCCCTCCCACACACACACACACACACACTGAGAGGGCGGTAAATATTGGGTCCCACCCTAACCGTTCCCCCCTGATGCCTTTTCCCTGAAAAATAGCTCTGCGTTGCTCCATTGATACAATCTCATATATGTTTTCTCTCTGTTAATCTGACCCGATGAAAGATTAATCTGATCCTAGGTCTGTGGTTAGGGGTAGAGGCTACGTCCCATTTCCCTCCATAGTGCACGACTTTTGACCAGAGCCCTTGAGCACTACATAGGGTTTCCATTTGGGACGTAGCCTGTCAACCCCCAGGCATATTCCCCATCTTGTATTTGTGTCGTTGTTTTAGTTGAGCAGCAGCTTCAATAGCGACATTTACGTAGAGTACCAGACACACACACGCACACACACACACACTAATGATAAAATGCCAGGAGCATCTTCACTTGTAGCGTGACAGAGCATCACCAATTAAACAAAACACTTAACATGCATCCCAAATTCCCATATAGTGCACTAGTTTAGATCAGAGCCCTATTCCCCATATAGTGCACTAGTTTAGATCAGAGCCCTATTCCCATATAGTGCACTAGTTTAGATCAGAGCCCTATTCCCATATAGTGCACTAGTTTAGATCAGAGCCCTATATTCCCATATAGTGCACTAGTTTAGATCAGAGCCCTATTCCCATATAGTGCACTAGTTTAGATCAGAGCCCTATTCCCCATATAGTGCACTAGTTTAGATCAGAGCCCTATTCCCATATAGTGCACTAGTTTAGATCAGAGCCCGATTCCACATATACTGTAGTGCACTAGTTTAGATCAGAGCCCTATGGGGTCCTGGCCAAAAGTAGTGCACTAAATAGGTAATAGGGTACTATTTGGGACGTAGACCCTGTTAATGACGGAGTGAAGGCTAAAAACAGACCTGTACTCACCTGGTACAATATGCAGACAAGAACTGAACAAGTGCAGTGCCTTTTTGATGGCAGACAAAGTATGGTTTGGGAACTACTGTAAAAGAACATTCTTATGTAAGGTTGAAGTATTACATTTAGACATTGTTTTACATATTCTCTGACACTCTCTCTCTCTCTGACACACTCTCTCTCTCTCTGTCCGTCCCTCCCTCTATCCCTTTCTCTATCCCCCCCCCCCCCCCGGCCTTCCCTTTCTCCCTCGCTCTCTTTCAATTCAATCTTCAATTTAAGGGTCTCTCTCTCCCTGGGCTCTCTTTCCCTCCCTCTCTCCTTCTCTCTCCCTGGGCTCTCTCTCCCTCCCTCTCTCCTTCTCTCTCCCCCCCTTCCTCCCTCTCATTCTCTCTCTCCTTCCCTCTCTCCTTCTCTCTCCCTGGGCTCTCTCTCCCTCCCTCTCTCCTTCTCTCTCCCCCCTTCCTCCCTCTCTCTCCCTCTCATTCTCTCTCTCCCTCCCTCCCTCTCTCCTTCTCTCTCCCTGGGCTCTCTCTCCCTCCCTCTCTCCTTCTCTCTCCCTCCCTTCCTCCCTCTCTCTCTCTCTCCTTCTCTCTCCCTCCCTCTCTCTCCCTCTCATTCTCTCTCTCCTTCTCTCTCCCTCCCTTCCTCCCTCCCTCTCTCTCCCTCCCTCTCTCCCTGGGCTCTCTCTCCCTCACTCTCTCCTTCTCTCTCCCCCCCTTCCTCCCTCTCTCTCCCTCTCATTCTCTCTCTCCCTCCCTCTCTCCTTCTCTCTCCCTGGGCTCTCTCTCCCTCCCTCTCTCCTTCTCTCTCCCTGGGCTCTCTCTCCCTCCCTCTCTCCTTCTCTCTCCCCCCCTTCTTCCCTTTCTCTCCCTCTCATTCTCTCTGTCCCTCCCTCCCTCTCTCCTTCTCTCTCCCTGGTCTCTCTCTCTTTCTCTCTCCCTCCCTTCCTCCCTCTCTCTCCCTCTCATTCTCTCTCTCCTTCTCTCTCCCCCCCTTCCTCCCTCTCCCTCCCTCTCTCCTTCTCTCTCCCTGGGCTCTCTCTCCCTCCCTCTCTCCTTCTCTCTCCCCCCCTTCTTCCCTTTCTCTCCCTCTCATTCTCTCTGTCCCTCCCTCCCTCTCTCCTTCTCTCTCCCTGGTCTCTCTCTCTTTCTCTCTCCCTCCCTTCCTCCCTCTCTCTCCCTCTCATTCTCTCTCTCCTCATCTCTCCCCCCCTTCCTCCCTCTCCCTCCCTCTCTCCTTCTCTCTCCCTGGGCTCTCTCTCCCTCCCTCTCTCCTTCTCTCTCCCCCCTTCCTCTCTCTCCCTCTCATTCTCTCTGTCCCTCCATCCCTCTCTCCTTCTCTCTCCCTGGGCTCTCTCTCCCTCCCTCTCTCCTTCTCTCTCCCTCCCTTCCTCCCTCTCTCTCCCTCCCTTCCTCCCTCTCCTTCTCTCTCCCTCCCTTCCTCCCTCTCTCTCCCTCTCATTCTCTCTCTCCTTCTCTCTCCCTCCCTTCCTCCCTCTCTCTCCCTCTCCTTCTCTCTCCCTCCCTCTCTCCTTCTCTCTCCCTCCCTCTCTCTCCCTCTCTCCTTCTCTCTCCCTCCCTCTCTCTCCCACCCTTCCTCCCTCTCTCCCCCCCTTCCTCCCTCGCTCTCCCTCTCATTCTCTCTCTCCCATGGCAAGACATAAGTTGAGCAGTAACAGCAGGTTTAGCAGCACCCTGAAGTCTTTGTGATGGCATGCCCAAAGAATTCCTATCCCCCATTTCACTGCTTTGCCTCCTCAGGACACTCCTCTCAAACACTCTGCTTCTGTTCTCTGATGATATCACTATAATGTCATAATGTCTTCATACCATCCCCATTGTTCTCTGTCTAACAGAGAGACAGGGGATCCGTCCCAAATCACAACCTATTCCCTACAGGCCCTGGTCGAATGTAGTTCACTACAGAGGGAATTGGGAGGTATTTGGGACAAGGCCAAGTGTTTCCATCTCTGTCTACATGGTCACGGGAGAAGGGTTGCAAAATTCCAGGAACTTTCAATAAATTGAACATTTATATTACAATAATACTTTTCTGACCTCTTAGTCGGAGAAAAACTGGCAGCAACTATTTTCAAAACACTCCGATATACACAATAAACCCCACACATCACGAACTACAGTAACGTTCTGAGTAACGGTTACAGATTATGTTGTTGTTGTTGTTGTTGTTGTTGTTGTTGTTGTTGTTGTTGTTGTTATGACTGTGATATGTTGTACCGTAGTTGAATGCACCGACTGTAAGTCACTCCAGATAAGAGCATACATGTGAAAACAAAAGGCTCCACAGAAGTGGGTGTGTCTTGACAGGCTTTGTTAACGCATTTAATTGGCAAAAACAATGGAAACTGGATCTGAGCCGAATGTGTTCATTCAATATGAATACAATGCAATATATATCTGCACCTTATTCCTGACGTTCAATGCAACAAAAATGAGCATTCTAGTTAATATGACAACACTCACCTCTTCTGTTGTTATAGATCCACAACCCTCAGGCTATATGGATAAGATCCTGCTTGTTTCTTTGACCTGGTTGTAGCCTGGTTTAGCCTGGTTTAGCCCACGTCTATCCCACCGTTAGCTTTAGTTTATCCTGGTTTTATCCCAGTTGGTCTTCCTCAGATCTCTGCAGCCAGTCAGTGTGTGAGAGTCATCCACCTCTAACTCTCCCCCAAACACTGAACACTACTGCCTGTCTGCCTGCCTGCTGCCTGCGGAAAGACCGGGTCCTTGAAACAAGTGGAGAGAGAGAGAGAGAGAGAGAGAGAGAGAGAGAGAGAGAGAGAGAGAGAGAGAGAGAGAGAGAGAGAGAGAGAGAGAGAGAGAGAGAGAGAGAGAGAGAGAGAGAGAGAGAGAGAGAGAGAGAGAGAGAGAGAGAGAGAGAGAGAGAGAGAGAGAGATTGTTTATTTCACTTTTGTTTATTATCTATTCCACTTGCTTTGGCAATGTAAACATGTTTCCCTTGCCAATAAAGCCCTTTGAATTAAGTTGAATTGATAGAGGTGTACAGTAGCTGTAAGTAGATTCAACCGTTTGTCTGGACAAATGAAACAGATTGTTCTCCCAACGTTTTGTTGAGAATCGTCTATTGTAGGTCAATTGTTTTGAATGATGTACATGTTTAAGTAATCCAAGTTGAACCTGAGGGCACAAAAGGTCTGATTGGGTACCGTGATGATAATAACACTGTGATGTGAGAAGGATTTTAAACAGGACTGACATTTATGTTTGTCGACTAGGAAAGAAGCCAGAATATTCAAGATGTCAGAAAACAATACCCCTCATGCTGCTACATGTATAGTAATTATCGTAGAAGTCTTAAAAGGACGCTAACATATCCAACTACTTAAACCATGCCTTTCTGCTGACGGGAAGATTAAGTTGACAGAGTTATTGTCACAACAACGTTAAGAGCCGTCTACTGTTTGATGGAAATCCTAACTTCACTCACTTACCTTAGACACACACACACACACACACACACACACACAGACAGACATTCTGTAACCAGCTCCTTGCCATGATGACAAGGCTCAGTGATTTCTGTCAATCAAAACTCTCCATTCTACGTGTACAGTTGTAGTCAGAAGTTTACATACACCTTAGACAAATACAGTTTTTCACAATTCCTGACATTTAATCCTAGTAAAAATTCCCTGTCTTAGGTCAGTTAGGATCACCACTTTATTTTAAGAATGTGAAATGTCAGAACAATGGTAGAGAGAATGATTTATTTCAGCTTTTTCGGTTCTGCCCACACATTTTCTATAGGATTGAGGTCAGGGCTTTCTGATGGCCACTCCAATACCTTGACTTTGGTGTCCTTAAGCCATTTTGCTACAACTTTGGAAGTATGCTTGGGGTCATTGTCCATTTGGAAGACCCATTTGCGATCAATCTTTAACTTCCTGACTAATGTCTTGAGTTGTTCCTTCAATATATCCACATAATTTTCTTTCCTCATGATGCCGTCTATTTTGTGAAGTGCACCAGTCCCTCCTGCAGAAAAGCACCCCCACAACATGATGCTGCCACCCCCGTGCTCCACGGTTGGGATGGTGTTATTCGGCTTGCAAGCATCCCCCTTTTTCCTCCAAACATAACGATGGTCATTATGGCCAAACAGTTCTATTTTTGTTTCATCAGACCAGAGGTACCATCTTTGTCCCCATGTGCAGTTGCAAACCAAAATCTGGCTTTTTTTATGGCGGTTTTGGAGCAGTGGCTTCTTCCTTGCTGAGCGGCTTTTGAGGTTATGTCGATGAGGGACTCGTTTTACTGTGGATATAGATACTTTTGTACCTGTTTCCTCCAGCATCTTCACAAGGTCCTTTGCTGTTGTTCTGGGATTGATTTGCACCTTTCGCACCAAAGTACGTTCATCTCTAGGAGACAGAACACATTTCCTTCCTGAGCGGTATGATGGCTGCGTGGTCCCATGTTTATACTTGCGTACTATTGTTTGTACAGATGAATGTGGTACCTTCAGGTGTTTGGGAATTGCTCCCAAGGATCAACCAGACTTGTTGAGGTCTACAATTTTTTTCTAAGGTCTTGGCTGATTTCTTTTGATTTTACCATGATGTTAAGCAAAGAGGCACTGAATTTGAAGGTAGGCCTTGAAATACATCTACAGGTACACCTCCAGTTGACTCAAATTATGTAAATAAGCCTATCAGAATCTTCTAAAGCCTTGACATCATTTTCTGGAATTTTCTGGTGTATATAGCCTCCACATTGACTCTATACTAGTATCCCCTGTATATAGTCTCCACATTGACTCTGTACCGATACCCCCTGTATATAGCCTCCACCTTGACTCTGTACCAGTACCCCCTGTATATAGCCTCCACATTGACTCTGTACCGTAACATCCTGTATATAGCCTCCACATTGAATCTGTACCAGTACCCCCTGTATATAGCCTCCACATTGACTCTGTACCGGTACCCCCTGTATATAGCCTCCACATTGACTCTGTACCGTAACATCCTGTATATAGCCTCCACATTGACTCTGTACCAGTACCCCCTGTATATAGCCTCCACATTGACTCTGTACCAGTACCCCCTCTATATAGCCTCCACATTGACTCTGTACCAGTACCCCCTGTATATAGCCTCCACATTGACTCTGTACCGATACCCCCTGTATATAGCCTCCACATTGACTCTGTACCGATACCCCCTGTATATAGCCTCCACATTGACTCTGTACCAGTACCCCCTGTATATAGCCTCCACATTGACTCTGTACCGTAACATCCTGTATATAGCCTCCACATTGACTCTGTACCGATACCCCCTGTATATAGCCTCCACATTGACTCTGTACCGATACCCCCTGTATAGAGCCTCCACATTGCCTCATACCGGTACCCCCTGTATATAGCCTACACATTGACTCTATATAGGTAAGGGCTCTCCAACCCTGTATCCTGGACAGCCTCCTGTAGGTCCCTGATCCAACTCCAGTTGTAACTAAACTGATTCAGGTTATCAACCAGCTAATTATTAGAATCCATCATAGTAAAAGCACTGCATAAATCTATCATTGTATTTGAGGTTCTTATAAAAATGTCATGCAATTCTATGTGTGTGTGTGTGTGTGTGTGTGTGTGTGTGTGTGTGTGTGTGTGTGTGTGTGTGTGTGTGTGTGTGTGTGTGTGTGTGTGTGTGTGTGTGTGTGTGAGTGTGTGTGTGTGTATGTGTGTGCCCTTCTCTCACCTCTACAGGCTGCGGGTCAGGGCAGAGTTGGGTTCAGTGGTCCTCTACTGCAGACATACCTCCAGTTTAGAGACCACCACCCTCACATGAACTCTCTCTCCCACAGCCACGGACGCACAGTGACAATGAAGACTATATAGGGGCGGCAGGGTGGCCTAGTGGTTAGAGCGTTGGACTAGTAACCGGAAGGTTGCAAGTTCAAACCCCTGAGCTGACAAGGTACAAATCTGTCATTCTGCCCCTGAACAGGCAGTTCACCTACTGTTCTTAGGCCATCATTGAAAATAAGAATTTGTTCTTAACTGACTTGCCTAGTTAAATAAAGGTATAAAAATAGTTGACCGAGACAACATAAACAGACACATCATATGGCCAGCCTGCCAATTCAAATTTCATTTGTCACATGTGCCAAATACAACAGTTGTAGTCCTTAGAGTGAAATGCTGACTTACAAGCCCTTAACCAACAATGCAGTTTAAAAAAGTAAGATATAAAAGTAACAAATAATTAAAGAGCAACAGTAAAATAACAATAGCGAGGCTAAATACAGGGAGGCACCGGTGTTGAGGTAATATGTACATGTAGGTAGAATCATTAAATGGCGGCAGGTAGCCTAGTGGTTAGAGCGTTGGACCAATAACCAAAAGGTTCCTAGACCAAATCCCTGAGCTGACAAGGTAAAAATCTGTTGTTCTGCCCCTGAACAAGGCAGTTAATGCGCTGTTCTTAGGTTGTAGATATTATTATTATTATTAACTGACTTGCCTAGTTAAATATACATCCAAATAAAGTGCCTATTAGATAATAACAAAGAGTCTCAACCTGCTCCACTAGTGAACGGGGCCCCGTCCATGAGGGGTTTTGCATTGTCTGCATTGTCCTCACTGTCTGCATTTACTGCATTGTCTGCACTGTTTGCATTGTCTGCACTGTCTTCACTGTCTTCACTGTCTTCACTGTCTGCATTGTCTGCATTGCCTGCATTGCCTGCACCGTCTGTATTGTCTGCACTGTTTGCATTGTCTGCACTGTCTTCACTGTCTTCACTGTCTTCACTGTCTGCATTGTCTGCATTGCCTGCATTGCCTGCACCGTCTGTATTGTCTGCACTGTCTTCACTGTCTTCACTGTCTGCATTTACTGCATTGTCTGCACTGTTTGCATTGTCTGCATTGTCTGCACTGTCTTCACTGTCTTCACTGTCTGCATTGTCTGCATTGCCTGCATTGCCTGCACCGTCTGTATTGTCTGCACTGTCTTCACTGTCTGCGTTGTCTGCATTGTCTGCATTGCCTGCATTGCCTTCACCGTCTGCATTGTCTGCATTGTCTGCATTGCCTGCATTGTCTGCATTGTCTGCATTGTCTTCACTGTCTGCATTGTCTGCATTGTCTGCACTGTCCGCATTGTCTGCATTTGATGCTTGTTAAAAGTATCGCCCTGTTTACAATTCTTCTGACAGACGACACGTTCTGAACGTTCTGTAACAGCCTTCTAAACAGATGCCCAGCTTCGGTGACTCTTGGTTGGTCAACGTCACACACTTTGGTCCCGCATTTGATGGCAGAGGGGAAGTACGACATAAAACTGTGGAGCATAGATTTGGTTTGTTTCCATAAAATACACCTAAAACTGGAGCACAGGGGCCACAAAGCAACACATTCCCTGTCAAACCTACCACCCGTGCCAATCTATTTAGATGACGTTTGGATTAGCGTTGTGAGCATCTAAAAAGGCGCTGTATAAATGCTAGTTTTATTATTAGCGGCCAGGTTCACATCTCACGCTGGAGGCTTATCTCTGTGGCCCCTGAGATCAACCAACACAATGGTTAGATCAGTCTTTTCTATCTACCCAGCCAGTCACTCTGCCATTCACTGGTTATGACTGGCTGATTACATAGGATCAATGTCATTATGGTGATTATTAAGAACTATGTGGATTCATTAAGCACCAGATTAAAGAACCACAGGAAACTGAAGGGTGAAGGCTAGAGCCTGGGAGCCTAAATAGGGGTTAGACATACTTAGATGTGTGTGTGTGTGCGATTTATACTGTACTGTGTGTGTGTGTGTGTGTGTGTGTGTGTTGTGTGTGTGATGTGATGTGTGTGTGTGTGTGTGTGTGTGTGTGTGTGTATGTGTGATGTGTGTGTGTGTGTGTGTGTGTGTGTGTGTGTGTGTGTGTGTGTGTGTGTGTGTGTGTGTGTGTGTGTGTGTGTGTGTGTGTGTGTGTGTGTGTGTGATGTGTGTGTGTGTGTGTGTGATGTGTGTGTGTACGCACGTGTGCGTTGGAGCTATTCCCACCAGAGAGAAAGAGACTGTGCCAAGCCTCCATCTGTGGAAGATAACGAGCATGCAGGGTCACAGCTTCCGCAGGTCAGGAGGAATGTCCCAGCATGCTCTACTTCTACTTTAAACGCACCACATTACTTTCATTAACCAGGAAAGACTTTGGATTTCGTCCCAATTCTATTCCCTATATAGTGCAGGGCTCATAGGGTTCCCCATAAAGGGAATAGGGTACCATTTGGGAATAGGGTACCATTTGGGAATAGGGTGCCATTTGGGAATAGGGTACCATTTGGGAATAGGGTGCCATTAGGGAATAGGGTGCCATTTGGGAATAGGGTACCATTTGGGAATAGGGTACCATTTGGGAATAGGGTGCCATTAGGGAATAGGGTACCATTTGGGAATAGGGTGCCATTTGGGAATAGGGTGCCATTTGGGAATAGGGTGCCATTTGGGAATAGGGTACCATTTGGGAATAGGGTGCCATTAGGGAATAGGGTGCCATTTGGGAATAGGGTGCCATTAGGGAATAGGGTACCATTTGGGAATAGGGTACCATTTGGGAATAGGGTACCAGTTGGGAATAGGGTGCCATTTGGGAATAGGGTACCATTTGGGAATAGGGTACCATTTGGGAATAGGGTACCATTTGGGAATAGGGTGCCAGCTAGGCTTGCCTTGGGTACGTTCATGGAACCGCTTCTGTTCTGGTGATGTATGTGAGAAGATAAGTGCCACGCTATCAAACTGAGGATGCTTCCTAAATAGAACCCTATACTGTCTAGTGCACTATCTTTGACTGGAGCAATTCCTATAAAAGATATAGGGAATAGGGCATCATTATGGACGCAATTAGAGACTTGGAGACGTTCAAGAACCGCTTCTGTTCTAAGGGTGTACTGCTATGTGGAAGTTGAATGCACTTCTGACAAACGGAGACTAGTCAACCTGGGTTCAGACATTCACTGTTCATGGGTCGCGAGAACATGTCAGTCAAGACACCTCAAAAATACATTCCCAACGACGTAATATTTACATCGTCTATATATGGTGTTAGTTACTATGGAAGCACTGCAGTTCACTCCCTCAACGGTTAAGCAGATAGTGTGAATGAAATGACACTGGAATAAAGATTTACCTTCAGCAGTACTATCAAATCAACACTCATTGACCTCTCTTGTTCCACTGTATGTACAATCTGTTACATAATATCAACAAAACAGAGCCATGGAACAGGTAGGCAAACCAAACAAGGTGTGTGTGTGTGTGTGTGTGTGTGTGTGTGTGTGTGTGTGTGTGTGTGTGTGTGTGTGTGTGTGTGTGTGTGTGTGTGTGTGTGTGTGTGTGTGTGTGTGTGTGTGTGTGTGTGTGTGTGTGTGTGCGTGCGTGCGTGCGTGCGTGCGTGCGTGCGTGCGTGCGTGCGTGCGTGCGTGCGTGTGTGTGACCTGCAAATGTTTGTCCATGTAGGAATCAGGTGTCAATTGGGTATGGCAGCCAACATACACTAGCTCCACACCAACAATCTAAAATGGGCTACTAAAATCACTACAATCCGATTTAAAGGAAAATGCAGTTCAGCTGTATGTCCAATTCAGTATAACGACTGGGGGAACCTGTTTTCTGGTTACAATTCACTGTTGTCGGTCTTGAACTTCCGTGGCTTCAATTTGGAAATTGATCAAATATTTTGGTAGGCTACATACAGTCTTCACTTTTCAGCAGGAGCCATTTGCTTTCCAACCTGTGTTTTCCATCGGTTGTATTTGAAATATTGCAAAAGGCCTGTTTTGTCTGCATGCTGTTTATCACCGACAGATTTGGCAAGTTCCCGACTGTATGCTATTCCTTGTTATTTGGCTACACTCCACAACTAGGCTTTTTTATTTATTTTAAGAAGCAATTGATCCTCTGTGGCTAAATTATAGGCCTTCTCATGGTGTAGTGGGCTCTTCTGAATTATTTATTGTATTTCTGAACAGACAGTAGTAATTCTATAATTTTGGCTGATGTATTTCAATTTACCAGGGGTGCTGCAGGTCCTTCAGAACCCTTCGCACGGCTATGATTCTAAGCTATAAATTATGAAGTTGCAAGCTCATGTCTATCAGAACAGAGAGGGAGAGATATCATAGAAAATGAATCTCATTCTAGTTATGTGAGAGATACTGGCACGTTTCTCACACAGACACGGACAGGCTTTGGTCTCAAACATAGGTTACAATGTTGTACAAACCATAAACCTGGGCCGGCTCAACCCAAATCAACTCTTATAATAATAGGGCCGAGCTGAAAATGTTTTTTGTTTTTTCAAATAACGTTTTTTTGTGGGGGCAGGAGAATAAACGAAGAGGCAACTCGAGTGAACGTGAGAGAAAAAAATGTCATGCCAGGGGTCACGAGGTAACGGATCCGGCCGAAATAGGTTCCGGTACAAAACAGTCCAAAACGAAGAGGTGACAGATCCTGTTCCAGCAGCACCCGGCTGAAATGATGAGTTGGTGGACTGCTGTGTGAGGCGATCAGTGTGGTGAACTGCGCCTCCTACTGGCTATCCCCGCTACTACAGGCAGGGCTGGAGCCCTCCGTACTGCTGAATCCAAAATCTACATGATCCACCAAAATACCAAAGAAGAAAATGCCTAATTTGTGTAACATGTCATCCCAGTCTTTAATGCTGTAGTTTAACGACGTGGAATGGAAACAATCAGGAAGTAGTTGATTCCACTAGTTACCACAGCCACAAAGTAAACATGTGTGGTCTTCATTCAAGGTTAGGGTTAGGCATACATGTATCCGTGTGGTAAAGGTTAGAGCTAGGTTAAATATTACATTTCTAGAAGCGAAATTGTAGAAATGGGCGGGGCTTGTGACTTTGTGGCTGTGGTAACTAGTGACGACCGAAGTAGTGGATACTATATTACCCAGGGTCTCCTTCGCGTGTCTATATACACTTTATAGAAACGATATTTTAATATTTGCCGTAATTCCACCAAAAACACTCACGTATAAAGCGACAGGAACATGGTCGTGAAAACCTTACTTATGCGTCTCTGACCAGACCATATTATTGGGCACAAAAATATTTAGCTTATAACCGTTACCGAGATTTATAGTGCTGTGAATCTGTTGGGTGTCAACCCCTCCAATTCGGTAGTACACTCTGGTTTCTCTTCAGATCGCATAAATCTTTCGCCTTTTACTAAAGATTTCCGTGGAGAGGAACATTATGAGTATCAACAAATATTTTGATGCCCGGTCTCACGACTGGGCTTCCTGCACCTGTTGAAAGTAATGTTAATGCAGCACATATTTGTGTGGCATTGTCCATTTTGAAACCACTATTTTGCTTGCGTTTTAGACCTAAGCAGGCAGCAATTGATACAGTATCTTGTGGATAAAAATAGAGGGAGTGCTCAAACAGCACCTTTAGTTTCCAAATCCACAGAGTATACAAGTCAAGTGGATCGTTCTGCAGCCCATCAATTTAAATCCAACCTGTAGTTTCCAAATCCACAGAGTATAGAAGTCAAGTGGATCGTTCTGCAGCCTGTCAATTTAACTCCAATCTGTAGTTTCCAAATCCACAGAGTGTACAAGTCAAGTGGATCGTTCTGCAGCCCATCAATTTCAACTCCTCTGCCTCCAGCTAAGCAAGCTTTCAACCTTGAAGAGTACAACTTTTCACAATCTACCTTAGAGCGGGTGAGCACTCGCTGTTTGAACCTTACCTTGAACGTCATGTGATGTTACACTTCCTGTTTGAACCTTACCTTGAACCTCATGTGATGTTACACTTCCTGTTTGAACCTTACCTTGAACCTCATGTGATGTTACACTTCCTGTTTGAACCCTACCTTGAACCTCTTGTGATGTTACACTTCCTGTTTGAACCTTACCTTGAACCTCTTGTGATGTTACACTTCCTGTTTGAACCTTACCTTGAACCTCATGTGATGTTACACTTCCTGTTTGAACCTTACCTTGAACCTCTTGTGATGTTACACTTCCTGTTTGAACCTTACCTTGAACCTCTTGTGATGTTACACTTCCTGTTTGAACCTTACCTTGAACCTCTTGTGATGTTACACTTCCTGTTTGAACCTCACCTTGAACCTCATGTGATGTTACACTTCCTGTTTGAACCTTACCTTGAACCTCATGTGATGTTACACTTCCTGTTTGAACCTTACCTTGAACCTCTTGTGATGTTACACTTCCTGTTTGAACCTTACCTTGAACCTCTTGTGATGTTACACTTCCTGTTTGAACCTTACCTTGAACCTCATGTGATGTTACATCAACTGCAATGCGAACCCCATCAACTTCCTATTTCTCTAAAGTAGTTCTCCTTTCTGTCTGTCTTTCTCCCCCTCTCTCAGGTGTTCATGGAGTTTGCTAAGGAGCAGGAGAAAGAGGAGGCGGAAGTGGGTTCCCTCAGCACCACGTTTCAGTGGCAGCGTCTCCGCCAGGGCGGCCCTGCGCCTGTCGACCAAACAGACAGCATTGTGCACCAGCTTAGTTCTGCTGGGGGGGGGGGGGGGGGATTGACTGTCTGTGGGGCACAGTGTCTAGGCACCCAGGCTGCCTGACTACATGGCACTAACCTCATCCCCAGTGGCTGGGAACATTTTACTATGGCACGGGCTATGCCAGCCCTGGCAGTGCACTCAACCCTCGCCTCACCAGCTCAAACCCCCACCTGTCACCAGCCCAAACTAATGAGACGAGATGGTTGTCACAGGACGGACAGACGCCTCTATGGTCATTGCCCTGGAAGGATGGAAGCCTTGCACTCACACTGAAAGTCTGTGTGTGGGATGGTTCTTCCCCTCTCTTTGAGTTGTGTGTTTTCTGACTTGCGTTGGTATATATTGATATACAGTATATAGTATTTTTTGATTCCATATCCTTTCCATCCATTTCTCTTTCTGGGGTAACCTTGTCCCACCCTGGGGTAGCCTTGTCCCTCCTTGGGGTAACCTTGTCCCACCCTGAGGTAACCAATCATTGGACCTACCGAAGAGATGAGTCTTCAATAAAGACTTAAAAGTTGAGACCGAGTATGCGTCTCTCACATGGGTCCTCCTTGTCCTCCTCATCTCCCTTCTCTCTCACCAGTATCCATCCCCTCCTTGTCCTCCTCCCTTCTCCTCATCTCCCTTCTCTCTCACCAGTATCCATCCCCTCCTTGTCCTCCTCATCTCCCTTCTCTCTCACCAGTATCCATCCCCTCCTTGTCCTCCTCCCCCCTCCTCTCTGCCTTGCCATAACAGTTTACTGTACGTTAAAAACATTGATGTACTTGCGTGGTCTACTGAAAGCCACTCAGGGTGGCTGTGTTTCTATAACACTTGTAATGTCCCAGGACCATTGGCCAGACCTCTCAGTAAAGCATATAGAGGGCTTCCACGAAGACATCACCCCCGACCTCTGACCCCACCCTTCACACGGTGGCCATCTTCTTGGGTCGCACGATAAAACATCTATACTGCTAACAGGAGAGGAAACCTAAACAAGCACATCATATTAGATGTCTAGATAGAAGCTTATCCTTGTGATTGTAGTTTAAATAAAGTATATGTATTTAATGGTTAATGGTGTCAGTGGTGGTAAGTGCCCTTTAAGATGAGGGAGGACGATTGTTTTTTTATGAGCATGGCCTTATTTCTATCACATCATGTTGGATGACTCATTCATTTTTATTTTTTATTTTATTTCACCTTTATATGACCAGGTAGGCTAGTTGAGAACAAGTTCTCATTTGCAACTGCGACCTGGCCAAGATAAAGCATAGCAGTGTGAACAGACAACACAGAGTTACACATGGAGTAAACAATTAACAAGTCAATAACACAGTAGAAAAAAAAGAGAGTCTATATACATTGTGTGCAAAAGGCATGAGGAGGTAGGCGAATAATTACAATTATGCAGATTAACACTGGAGTGATAAATGATCAGATGGTCATGTACAGGTAGAGATATTGGTGTGCAAAAGAGCAGAAAAGTAAATAAATATAAACAGTATGGGGAAGAGGTAGGTACAATTGGGTGGGCTATTTACCGATAGACTATGTACAGCTGCAGCGATCATATTCCATTCACCCAGCTCAGTGTAACAGCGATAGGTTTAGTTTACTACATGATACTAAAATGTAACCTATCCCCCATCATTACGTTGCTACAACCTAGCATATGAATGAATGTTTACAACGTAGGTCCACACAGGTCGAGAGAAAGATTTGAGGTGAGAGACGCATTCAATACCGTTTTCCTGCATGTAGCTGATATAGGGTGTAATCATTATTCCAACAGTTACAAACAGGTTTCTACTAGACACATGTTTTTTTAACAGAATCGGCTGAATGTCGCACACCAAACTGTTCATTTTCATAGCAACATATAAACTGCTGGTTGTATTCTCACATCGACTCGCTCTCCTCTCACCTTTTCCCTTCTCTTGTGGACTTCAGTGTACATCAGCTGTCTGTGACCAGGCGAAAAAACCTTTCCAAACCAAATCTACATTATTGTCACCATCGTAGCTAAAGTAACGTCATAGTCAACATAGCTAAAATAACTAAAGTCTTAGTAAACCCACAAACAATCATGCAGTACAGCCAGTAGTCTTCTCTGCCTGTAGCCTTCTCTCTGCCTGTAGCCTTCTCTCTGCCTGTAGCCTTCTCTCTGGCTGTAGCCTTCTCTCTGGCTCTAGCCTTCTCTCTGGCTGTAGCCTTCTCTCTGGCTGTAGCCTTCTCTCTGGCTCTAGCCTTCTCTCTACCTGTAGCCTTCTCTCTGGCTGTAGCCTTCTCTCTGCCTGAAGCCTTCTCTCTGGCTGTAGCCTTCTCTCTGGCTGTAGCCTTCTCTCTGCCTGTAGCCTTCTCTCTGCCTGTAGCCTTCTCTCTGGCTGTAGCCTTCTCTCTGGCTCTAGCCTTCTCTCTACCTGTAGCCTTCTCTCTGGCTGTAGCCTTCTCTCTGCCTGAAGCCTTCTCTCTGGCTGTAGCCTTCTCTCTGGCTGTAGCCTTCTCTCTACCTGTAGCCTTCTCTCTGCCCCTAGCCTTCTCTCTGTCCGTAGGCCTTCTCTCTGCCTGTAGCCTTCTCTCTGCCTGTAGCCTTCTCTCTGCCTGTAGCCTTCTCTCTGCCCCTAGCCTTCTCTCTGCCTGTAGCCTTCTCTCTGCCCCTAGCCTTCTCTCTGCCTGAAGCCTTCTCTCTGCCCCTAGCCTTCTCTCTGCCTGTAGCCTTCTCTCTGCCTGTAGCCTTCTCTCTGGCTGTAGCCTTCTCTCTGCCTGTAGCCTTCTCTCTACCTGTAGCCTTCTCTCTACCTGTAGCCTTCTCTCTGCCCCTAGCCTTCTCTCTGCCTGTAGCCTTCTCTCTGCCTGTAGCCTTCTCTCTGCCTGTAGCCTTCTCTCTGCCTGTAGCCTTCTCTCTGCCTGTAGCCTATTATTCCTTCCGGTGACATTTCACACTCCCCAGTCCGGGGTCTACAGAGATGGTTCCGAGTCCGGGGCCTCCGGCGATGATCAACGGTCCGGTTCTACAAAGGCGGAGGGATCAGCGTAAAGAGGCGGGGCGGTGTCCAGAACCAGAGCCGCCACCGAGGGTAGATGCCCACCCATACCCTCCCCTATAGGTTCAGGTTTGCGGCCGGGAGTCCGCACCTTTGGGGGGGTACTGTCTCGCCCTGACCTGAGATATCTCTGTTTTCTTCATATTTTGGTTAGGTCAGGGTGTGACTAGGGTGGGTACGTTAGTTTTTGTATTGTCTAGGGGTTTTGAATGTCTAGGGTTTTTGTATGTCTAGGGTTTCGTAGGTCTAGGTATGTTTATGGTGGCCTGATATGGTTCCCAATCAGAGGCAGCTGTTTATCGTTCTCTCTGATTGGGGGATCATATTTAGGTAGCCATTTCCCTTTGGTGTTTGTGGGATCTTATTCTATGTTTAGTTGCCTGTCTGCACTATTCGTATAACTTCACGTTTCGTTAGTTTTGTTGTTTTGTTAGTTTGTTCAGTGTTCTTTGTTTTAGAATGTACGAATACAATGCTGCACCTTGGTCCCCTTCGTATAACGAACGTGACACGGGGCACGGTTGTCCCACTCAGGGCGTGTTCTATCTGCCGTAGCGCCAGCCGTATCTTAAGCCATTCTCTCATCCGCGGCGCAGGAGGAAAACTCCCGGCTTTTGTTTGAAAAAGGTGCTGTGTCCATTGTTTGTGATAATCTTCACAGTTGAATCGTCCGGTTGGAAAATGTAACCCATATGGCCGTCACTTATATCCAGCACTCCTTTAAACCAATCAGGGACTTCCCAAAGAATGTCTTCGATGGTTTTGTCATTGTGTTCTTGACACGAAGGACACCGTACACCTACAATTTGTCGAGGAGACATGTTTATTTTCCTCTTTAGTGTTCTGGGTTTATTTTAATTTTGTATTTAGTGTTCTGGGGTTTATCGAGGTTGCTTGTAGTGTTAACAGCGCTTACTTATACCCCCGGACATTACTGTTTTCATAAACAACAGCCAGGCCCTAAGTTCACTACAGCAGGGGGGGCCATACTCTTTGAAATGTTCAAACACATTCCACAGTTAAACGAGGTCACTACACATCAATCATCATGACAGCTTTAAGCTTTAAGCTGTAATATAAATAGATGCAATATCTGGTTAAATAAACACTCACTCGAGAGCATGAGAACTGAAGGACAGGATGTACATACAGTGGGGAGAACAAGTATTTGATACACTGCCGATTTTGCAGGTTTTCCTACTTACAAAGCATGTAGAGGTCTGTAATCCAGAAAAAAAATCCAGAAAATCACATTGGATGATTTTTAAGTAATTAATTTGCATTTTATTGCATGACATAAGTATTTGATCACCTACCAACCAGTAAGAATTCCGACTCTCACAGACCTGTTAGTTTTTCTTTAAGAAGCCCTCCTGTTCTCTACTCATTACCTGTATTAACTGCACCTGTTTGAACTCGTTAGCTGTATAAAAGACACCTGTCCACACACTCAATCAAACAGACTCCAACCTCTCCTCAATGGCCAAGACTAGTGAGCTGTGTAAGGACATCAGGGATAAAATTGTAGACCTGCACAAGGCTGGGATGGGCTACAGGACAATAGGCAAGCAGCTTGGTGAGAAGGCAACAACTGTTGGCGCAATTATTAGAAAATGGAAGAAGTTCAAGATGACGGTCAATCACCCTCGGTCTGGGGCTCCATGTAAGATCTCACCTCGTGGGGCATCAATGATCATGAGGAAGGTGAGGGATCAGCCCAGAACTACATGGCAGGACCTGGTCAATGACCTGAAGAGAGCTGGGACCACAGTCTCAAAGAAAACCATTAGTAACACACTACGCCGTCATGGATTAAAATCCTGCAGTGCACGCAAGGTCCCCCTGCTCAAGCCAGTGCATGTCCAGGCCCTTCTGAAGTTTGCCAATGACCATCTGGATGATCCAGAGGAGGAATGGGAGAAGGTCATGTGGTCTGATGAGGTAAAAATTTAGTTTTTTGGTCAAAACTCCACTCTCCGTGTTTGGAGGAAGAAGGATGAGTACAACCCCAAGAACACCATCCCAACCGTGAAGCATGGAGGTGGAAACATCATTCTTTGGGGATGCTTTCCTGCAAAGGGGACAGGACGACTGCACCGTATTGAGGGGAGGATGGATGGGGCCATGTATCGCGAGATCTTGGCCAACAACTTCCTTCCCTCAGTAAGTCTATTGAAGATGGGTCGTGGCTGGGTTTTCCAGCATGACAACGACCCGAAACACACAGCCAGGGCAACTAAGGAGTGGCTCCGTAAGAAACATCTCAAGGTCCTGGAGTGGCCTAGCCAGTCTCCAGACCTGAACCTAATAGAAAATCTTTGGAGGGAGCTGAAAGTTCGTATTGCCCAGCGACAGCCCCGAAACCTGAAGGATCTGGAGAAGGTCTGTATGGAGGAGTGGGCCAAAATCCCTGCTGCAGTGTGTGCAAACCTGGTCAAGAACTACAGGAAACGTGTGATCTCTGTAATTGCAAACAAAGGTTTCTGTACCAAATATTAAGTTCTGCTTTTCTGATGTATCAAATACTTATGTCATGCAATAAAATGCAAATTAATTACTTAAAAATCATACAATGTGATTTTCTGGATTTTTGTTTTAGATTCTCCCCACTGTATATGGGCATAAGCACTCACTCATACCGTGAGAATGGAAGGACAGGATGTACATATATGGGCGTAACCACGTGACCCATAAAATAGGTCATAAATCCCTTGTTTGACAGATGCCGTCTACTGTATTCTCTCTGTGGCATTTGATATAAATGTGAGGATGGTTCTTATAGCCCACGAATTTGGACTTGGTTATGCAGATCTAAAGAAAATAAGCAAAATCCTAGCGATTCCTTCCTTGCGTCTCAGCTCATATCAGAGACATGAGAGGAGAATGACACGTAAATTAAAAGGGGGAGTGGCCCATTATTGCCACTTATTATTAGACTTGCTGTGTATAAATCATATGTATTTCCTTGCTCCAGCAAATGTATTCAAAGCTAATAAAACAGAGTGATAGGAAAACATAACTATACAATAAGATTGTCACATAGGCCTATAGTGTCATAGGGCTGTAGCCTAATGTGATTAGTGGGAAATTAGCTTTATGTAAAGTAAATACATGCTGATATACTAATATTTTGTCCTGCAGTTATGTCTGTAATGTCGACAGACATAAGTACTTTTCCCCCCACTTTAGTTTCAGAGATGCAGAGAGCTACAGCCAATGGAGAGTACTGCAAAGATAATTAGAAGAGCATAAAAAGATATAGACCCAAACATAGCAGAGATGCTGAAGGAGAAAACAGATATAGAACCAGACATAGCAGAGATGCTGAAGGAGAAAACAGATATAGACCCAGACATAACAGAGATGCTGAAGGATGAGGAAACAGATATAGAACCAGACATAGCAGAGATGCTGAAGGAGGAAACAGATATAGAACCAGACATAGCAGAGATGCTGAAGGAGGAAACAGATATAGAACCAGACATAGCAGAGATGCTGAAGGATGAGGATACAGATATAGACCCAGACATAGCAGAGATGCTGAAGGAGAAAACAGATATAGAACCAGACATAGCAGAGATGCTGAAGGATGAGGATACAGATATAGACCCAGACATAGCAGAGATGCTGAAGGATGAGGATATAGATATAGACCCAGACATAGCAGAGATGCTGAAGGAGGAAACAGATATAGAACCAGACATAGCAGAGATGCTGAAGGATGAGGATACAGATATAGACCCAGACATAGCAGAGATGCTGAAGGATGAGGATACAGATATAGACCCAGACATAGCAGAGATGCTGAAGGATGAGGATACAGATATAGACCCAGACATAGCAGAGATGCTGAAGGATGAGGATATAGATATAGACCCAGACATAGCAGAGATGCTGAAGGAGGAAACAGATATAGAACCAGACATAGTAGAGATGCTGAAGGAGGAAACAGATATAGAACCAGACATAGCAGAGATGCTGAAGAAGGAGGAAACAGATATAGAACCAGACATAGCAGAGTTACTGAAGTAGGGTATAGATATAGAACCAGACATAGCAGAGTTACTGAAGTAGGGTATAGATATAGACCCAGACATAGCAGAGTTACTGAAGGAGGATGAGGATGTCATCATAGACATTAATGTATCCTTCGATGGCACAAGAGAGGATTCACTCCAGCTACGGTATAGGTTTGTGCATTGGTGCTGGTACCAGCTACCCATAGAAAATGGTGAAAATCCACCCTGTCACCAGAACCTTGGAGGCCATTCATTTTTTTTAAAGAGGTTGCACAGAAAATGGTATCTGTACATTTGAGGATGTCAAATATTAACGTTGTGAAAAGAATGTATCACGGAGGAACCCAGAATGCAAATGAATGTCTGAACTCTGTAATATGGTCGTGATGCCCCAAAACTGTCTTCACGGGCAAAAGCTACATTGACAACTCAAAGGGCCTTACATATGGGGCAGGCATAGCTGATTCATGTTCTGCACATTTCAACAACCATACAAAATCCTTGTATGTGACAAATTGAGCAAAGTGATATGAGAATTTGTCCAAAACTGCATATTTGCCCAACAGACCAGTATTCAAAGCATATGCTCTATTGCTTGAACCAAATGTATTAAACGTGCTAATGTACTTGTAAAAGGTATATTTGATGTTTATTTGTCAGTTTAGAAGTGATATATGAATAAGAGTTTAATTTAATGTGACATGGTCATATTTATGGAAAGTACAGTTTAATTGCATTAGCCTCTCTTTGTCAAAATGACATGTTCCCTGTGCGCCAATTCATTTTTCTCAGTCTTCAAAGGACATACATTCCCTTTATTCCACACACAGGTTCTTAGGTCTTATAGTCAGACTTTTACAGAGGCTTTTCTTTTATATATTGTGTTGTGTTTTGATTTTAAGTGTCATTGTATGTGTAAATATATGCAAAATGTGCATCCGTCATACATAGTGAATAGTGTTTTTAAAATAATTCCATGAAATGACAATATTTAGATAAACTGATTTGTAAAAGTCTGACCAGTCAGTGTCTCATCACAATAAAACAAAAAACAACAACATTCTTCCTTGAAGCAATGTGTTGAAAAACAGATTCTCGTCATATGCAAAATTATCACACCTTTAAGAATGGTTTGCCTCATTTGCATATTTTAATTGTCAAATAATTCAATCTTTGTATTTATGTATACTTTCAACTGGTAAAGTTTCAGTCAGATGACAGTAAGGGGAAAAAAATCCCTATTAGCCTGTGATGCCTGGAATGAGGATACAGAGCTTTATTTATTTAGAACAGCCACACCTTTTTCTTCAAAACAACCCAGGAGGAAGAGAGATCACAATATCACATTAACTTTGTGAAAAAATACCACTCAATAAAATCGTGCTTACGGACTGCCGTTCCACACCATGTTGTGTTTGGGTTTTTGATAAGTAGTATGCTTAGGACAACCCAACTATGACATCACCCAATTGAAGTTGACATTTAAAACGGTTAACCCATAATAGTCTAAGCCCTGTGCGTGTTCCTTTCCACAGAGGGGTCATATTAGTGTGTCACCCAAACTGTTCGGAGGCTACAGACCGAAGTTGGCAAATCGTCTGTACCGACTTCAGACTAGTCCCAAGATGCTTGTTGGGGGTCACAGAGCAAACCGTTCCGACGCTACAGGCGATTTTGTGAGAAGACCCATTTTCAGGATGTCTCATGGTCTGACAACCACCGCTCTAGCTCTGTCACCTTCCACAGCAGATGAGGAAGTGAGGCATCGGCGGACTGAGACGCATCCAATACAAACATCCAGATCTGTCTTGTTTAAACTAACAGGTGTTTATTAGATTATCATGGAGGCCCAGACGTCGACTTTAGGGGGTTCCTAAGGTAAGGGTTAGGATTAGGGTTATAGTGTAGGTTCTTGTCTTGGGCCTCGGTGGCAAAACTTTGTCAATGCTCCTAGACATGGAAAACTCACAGTAAGTATTTGGTGTGTTGGTTTTAGTCTCATGATCATAAAGAATTCCAGACACAGGAACTCGTTCTCTCACAATTTCATGCACTGCTTTGTTGTCGGGCAATGAACGATAGCACTGTTAACACCTACACATAACATTTATGAGATAAAGTTGTAAAATTACAACTAAATTAAAGTCTGGAAAAATTACAACTAAATCACAGAAGTAAAATTATTCTAAGTTGTCAATGGTGTGATAAAAATAGTGCCAACATAATAACTCTGTAATGGAAACCAAAGAGCTAGGATTAGATTACAGCATTAGTTATGCTTAGAAGGAAGTGGACAGAGGGGATTTGTTTTAAGAAAAGGTATGTAAGAGACGTATCACGTGTGTATCTAGCAGGTAATGTGGTGTGTGGAAGGGAGGAGCTGAGAAAAGACAACAGAACAGAGGGATGCTTAGGAAGGAAGATTGACTCCAGGGTACCAACAAGAAAGCATGGCCTTCCTCAGGACTCTCTGTGTGGTGACCATAATGGTGACATTCCTGTCAAACGGTAAGTAAATACAATTCTCAATGTATCTTTCTCCAACAGCGTTCTTCATTTATACTCACCTGGTTTAAAGAAGTTCGCCACTAAGTTTATTTCAACTTGTATATAAAGACATTTGGACTGAATGAATTAACTGAACTCAAATCGATTTAAAACTGCAATATGTCACTTTTTGGGCGACCCCGAACAAATTCACATAGAAATCTGAGTTACATATATCTCATTCTCTTTGAAAGTAAGTCTATGAAGCGTTTTTTAGTCTTTTACTTTCGGGTTTATACACCAACATCAAACCGCTGAAAATATTATAGTTTGGGTTATGGAAAAGCTATTCACAGCAGTTTAGATGGTACAATGATTCTCTACACATTGTCTGCTTGTTTTGTCAAATAAACTGAAATAAGGTGAACTACAAGAATTTTTGCAACCAGGAAATGTTGGAGCCATTTCTGAGAAATGTAAGAGTTACTGGGTAGGAAGATATGCTTCCGTTGTCCTGTAAGTAGTTGGTGACGGGAAAGCATACCTAGCAGGCTCAACTTTCAAGTTCTTCAAGTTAATTAGCCTCGTGTGCATGTGGACAGGTATGTGTTTTCAAAAGTATTGAGTGAAGCAGAAATACTCATTGTTGACATTGAGATAAGAAGAAAGGTAACAAGTCCCACATCTAGATTCTAGTTTACAGGTAGGCCTATGTGTTTTCAAAAGTATTGAGTGAAGCAGAAATACTAATTGATGACATTGAGGAAAGAAGAAAGGTAACAAGTCACACTGATACATCTAGATTCTAGTTTACAGGTAGGCCTATGCGTTTTCAAAAGTGTTGAGTAAATTGGAGCCGAGGAGGTCTTAGTCAAGCAATTCAACATCTAGCTAAGATGTTTGGTGCAGTATTTCTCAAGTGGAAAAATGTGCATGAAAACTAGTCATTTATCATTAAATGACAGCAAACACTTCCCACTGGACAAAAACTGGTTGAATCAACATTGTTTTCATGTCATTTCAACTCAAACTGTCAAAGTGATGTTGATCAATGTAAAAAGGAATCAACATTAATAAGGGAATTGGAACCTTAATCCAATGACATGGTGACGTTTTTGTTGATTTCACGTTGTATTCACGTTAGTTGACAATTCAACCAAAGTAAATCCCAAAACTAGACATTGATCTGACGTCTGTGCCCAGTGGGTTCAGGTTTCCACTCCTACTAGGAGGAGTACGTTTTACCAGTCACCGACAAAAGAGCGTAGACTTCAACTACCGAACTTCGACTTGCCTCAATCATTTTTTGGTGTGCACGATCAGCCGAAAAAAGACTGCCAAAGACCAAAACAAAAACATCATAATATATGCGCAAATCCCTCTATGGGATTGGTCCCCCAACGGGGACGGTTGAGCTAACGTGCACTAATGTGATTAGCATGACGTTGTAAGTAACAAGAACATTTCCCAGGACATAGACATATCTGATATGGGAAGAAAACTTACATTCTTGTTCATCTAACTGCACTGTCCAATTTACAGTAGCTACTACAGTGAAATAATACCATGCTATTGTTTTGAGGAGAGTGCACAGTTATGTACTTGAAAATGTATCATTAAACAAATTAGGCACATTTGGGCAGACTTGATACAACATTTTGAACAGTAATACAATGGTTCATTGGATCAGTCTAAAACGTTGCACATACACTGCTGCCATCTAGTGGCCAAAATCGAAATTGAGCCTAAACTGCAATAATACATTGTGGCCTTTCTCTTGCATTTCAAAGATGCATGTTTTTTTTTACATTGTATTATCTTTTAAAAGATCTATTGTGTTATATTATCCTATATTAATTTCACATTTCCACAAACTTCAAACTGTTTCCTTTCAAACGGTATCAAGAAGATGCATATCCTTGCTTCAAATCAAAGTTTATTTGTCACGTGTGCTGAATACAACAGGTTGAGTACTACGTGAAACACATACTTACAAGTCCTGACCAACAGTGTAATTTTTAAGTAAAAAAAATGGTATTTGATAAACAATAGATAAGTAAAGAAATAAATTGACAGTGAAAATAACAGTAGCGAGGCCATATACAGGGGGTACAGCTGCAGAGTCAATGTGTGGGGGCACCGGTTAGTCTGGCTAATTGAGGTAATATGTATATGTAGGTATAGTTAAAGTGACTATGCTCAGATAATAAACAGAGAGTAGCAGCAGCGTAAAAGAGGGGTTGGCTGGTGGGGCTGGCAGGACACAATGCAAATAGTTTGGGTTGCCAATGTGCGCGGGCACTGGTTAGTTAGGCTATGACAGGGATTTTGGCCTTGTCGGATGTCTGAAGTACATACTGTGTGTCCTAGTTGTTGAAGAAAAATCTTTGTCTAATCCGAGGTGAGTGATCAGTGTCCTGATATCCAGAAGCTCTTTGTCTAATCCGAGGTGAGTGATCGGTGTCCTGATATCCAGAAGCTCTTTGTCTAATCCGAGGTGAGTGATCGCTGTCCTGATATCCAGAAGCTCTTTGTCTAATCCGAGGTGAGTGATCGGTGTCCTGATATCCAGAAGCTCTTTGTCTAATCCGAGGTGAGTGATCGGTGTCCTGATATCCAGAAGCTCTTTGTCAAATCCGAGGTGAGTGATCGGTGTCCTGATATTCAGAAGCTCTTTGTCTAATCCGAGGTGAGTGATCGCTGTCCTGATATCCAGAAGCTCTTTGTCTAATCCGAGGTGAGTGATCGCTGTCCTGATATCCAGATGCTCTTTGTCTAATCCGAGGTGAGTGATCGCAGTCCTGATATCCAGAAGCTCTTTGTCTAATCCGAGGTGAGTGATCGGTGTCCTGATATCCAGAAGCTCTTTGTCTAATCCGAGGTGAGTGATCGCTGTCCTGATATCCAGAAGCTCTTTGTCTAATCCGAGGTGAGTGATCACTGTCCTGATATCCAGAAGCTCTTTGTCTAATCCGAGGTGAGTGATCACTGTCCTGATATCCAGAAGCTCTTTGTCTAATCCGAGGTGAGTGATCACTGTCCTGCTATCCAGAAGATATTTGTCTAATCCGAGGTGAGTGATCGCTGTCCTGATATCCAGAAGCTCTTTGTCTAATCCAAGGTGAGTGATCGCAGTCCTGATATCCAGAAGCTCTTTGTCTAATCTGAGGTGAGTGATCGCTGTCCTGATATCCAGAAGCTCTTTGTCTAATCCGAGGTGAGTGATCGCTGTCCTGATATCCAGAAGCTCTTTGTCTAATCCGAGGTGAGTGATCACTGTCCTGATATCCAGAAGCTCTTTGTCTAATCCGAGGTGAGTGATCTCTGTCCTGATGTCCAGAAGCTCTTAGTCTAATCCGAGGTGAGTGATCACTGTCCTGATATCCAGAAGCTCTTTGTCTAATCCGAGGTGAGTGATCGCTGTCCTGATATCCAGAAGCTCTTAGTCTAATCTGAGGTGAGTGATCTCTGTCCTGATGTCCAGAAGCTCTTAGTCTAATCCGAGGTGAGTGATCACTGTCCTGATATCCAGAAGCTCTTTGTCTAATCCGAGGTGAGTGATCGGTGTCCTGATATCCAGAAGCTCTTTGTCTAATCCGAGGTGAGTGATCAGTGTCCTGATATCCAGAAGCTCTTTGTCTAATCCGAGGTGAGTGATCGCTGCCCTGATATCCAGAAGCTCTTTGTCTAATCCGAGGTGAGTGATCGCTGTCCTGATATCCAGAAGCTCTTTGTCTAATCCGAGGTGAGTGATCGCTGTCCTGATATCCAGAAGCTCTTTGTCTAATCCAAGGTGAGTGATCACTGTCCTGATATCCAGAAGCTCTTTGTCTAATCCGAGGTGAGTGATCACTGTCCTGATATCCAGAAGCTCTTTGTCTAATCCGAGGTGAGTGATCTCTGTCCTGATGTCCAGAAGCTCTTAGTCTAATCCGAGGTGAGTGATCACTGTCCTGATATCCAGAAGCTCTTTGTCTAATCCGAGGTGAGTGATCGCTGTCCTGATATCCAGAAGCTCTTAGTCTAATCTGAGGTGAGTGATCTCTGTCCTGATGTCCAGAAGCTCTTAGTCTAATCCGAGGTGAGTGATCACTGTCCTGATATCCAGAAGCTCTTTGTCTAATCCGAGGTGAGTGATCACTGTCCTGATATCCAGAAGCTCTTTGTCTAATCCGAGGTGAGTGATCGCTGTCCTGATATCCAGAAGCTCTTAGTCTAATCTGAGGTGAGTGATCTCTGTCCTGATGTCCAGAAGCTCTTAGTCTAATCCGAGGTGAGTGATCACTGTCCTGATATCCAGAAGCTCTTTGTCTAATCCGAGGTGAGTGATCGGTGTCCTGATATCCAGAAGCTCTTTGTCTAATCCGAGGTGAGTGATCAGTGTCCTGATATCCAGAAGCTCTTTGTCTAATCCGAGGTGAGTGATCGCTGCCCTGATATCCAGAAGCTCTTTGTCTAATCCGAGGTGAGTGATCGCTGTCCTGATATCCAGAAGCTCTTTGTCTAATCCGAGGTGAGTGATCACTGTCCTGATATCCAGAAGCTCTTTGTCTAATCCGAGGTGAGTGATCGCTGTCCTGATATCTAGAAGCTCTTTGTCTAATCCAAGGTGAGTGATCACTGTCCTGATATCCAGAAGCTCTTTGTCTAATCCGAGGTCAGTGATCTCTGTCCTGATATCCAGAAGCTCTTTGTCTAATCCGAGGTCAGTGATCGCTGTCCTGATATCCAGAAGCTCTTTGTCTAATCCGAGGTCAGTGATCGCTGTCCTGATATCCAGAAGCTCTTTTCTGCCGTAAAATACGGTGGCAGAAACATTAAGTACAAAATAAATGACAAATAACGTGATAAAAAACACATAACAGCACAATTGGTTTGTCGCCCGTAAAACGGCTGCCATTTCTCCCGCCGCCATCTTCAGGTCCTGAGCTACAGGCAGTCAGATTTGGGTATGTCATTTTAGGTCCTGAGCTACAGGCAGTCAGATTTGGGTATGTCATTTTAGGTCCTGAGCTACAGGCAGTCAGATTTGGGTATGTCATTTTAGGCAACAACAAAAAGGGTCCAATCCTTAAGAGGTTTAACAATCAGTGTGTTATAACAATTGGTACTTATGCTGATGTCAGTCGGTGTGTTCACTCTGATCAGTATGGGACAGTATGTACACTCTGATCAGTATGGGACAGTATGTTCACTCTGATCAGTATGGGACAGTATGTACACTCTGATCAGTATGGGACAGTATGTACACTCTGATCAGTATGGGACAGTATGTACACTCTGATCAGTATGGGACAGTATGTTCACTCTGATCAGTATGGGACAGTATGTACACTCTGATCAGTATGGGACAGTATGTACACTCTGATCAGTATGGGACAGTATGTACACTCTGATCAGTATGGGACAGTATGTACACTCTGATCAGTATGGGACAGTATGTTCACTCTGATCAGTATGGGACAGTATGTTCACTCTGATCAGTATGGGACAGTATGTACACTCTGATCAGTATGGGACAGTATGTACACTCTGATCAATATGGGACAGTATGTACACTCTGATCAGTATGGGACAGTATGTTCACTCTGATCAGTATGGGACAGTATGTACACTCTGATCAGTATGGGACAGTATGTTCACTCTGATCAGTATGGGACAGTATGTACACTCTGATCAGTATGGGACAGTATGTACACTCTTAGAAAACAATTGTTCCAAAAGGGTTCTTTGGCTGTCCCCATGGCAGACCCTTTGAAGAACCCTTTTAGGTTCCAGAGAGAACCCTCTTGGGTACCATATAGAACTGTCTGTGGAAAGGGTTCTATCTGGAATCCAAAAGGGTTCTTCAAAGAGTTCTGGTGAGGGGACAGGCTAAGAAATCCGTTTAGGTTCTAGATAGAACCAAGTGTACCCAGTGAAAATGCCAGGGTTTGGATACAGAGAGTAAGGGAAGGATCAAGGGATTTCCTTTTCTTTCTGTCTTGTATTTCAGGCTCTCATTCACAGCTGAGTGGTAAGTCCTTTTCACCACTTACAGATATTCTCTAAATCTTAAGATTTAAACCTTTTATAATGCACTGTCACACCAATGTGACCTCTTCGACACAAACTTTCCAAATAACCCATCATTCTCTATCGCTGTCAGTGTGCGGAACTCCTCCTCTTAACACTAGGATCGTGGGGGGTCAGGATGCTCCTGCAGGGAGTTGGCCATGGCAGGCCAGTCTTCACAGATCAGGCAGCCATTTTTGTGGGGGATCCCTCATCAACAAAGAGTGGGTGCTGACTGCTGCTCACTGCTTTTCCAGGTGAGGATTTGCAGGATTGTGGGACACATTTAACCCTAACGTCAAACCTAATCGAGACTAAACTGTTCCACTCTTTAAAAAACAATACTGATATCTTTTTATATATTCGTTCTCTCAGTTTCAGCACTTCAAATTTGTTGGTCTACCTGGGTCGTCTGAGCCAGCAGGGCTCCAACCCCAACGAGGTGACACGGACAGTCACTCAGATCATCCTCCACCCCAACTACACCAGCAGTACCAGTGACAATGACATGTGTCTGCTGAAGCTCTCCTCCGCTGTGACTTTTACAAACTTCATTCGGCCAGTCTGCCTAGCTGCACCAGGCAGCTCCTTCCATGCTGGGGCTACTAGCTGGGTCACCGGCTGGGGCAGCATCAGCAGTGGAGGTGAGTGTTGTAGCTTGCTTTAAGTACTGCTGATGATGGATCAGAATTCTGATAGGTATTATGTATGTTGAGGAATACCTGTTTTGTCGCTCCTCAGTGTCCCTGCCCTCACCACAGACCCTACAGGAGGTGGATGTGCCAGTTGTGGGGAACAGGCAGTGTAACTGTAACTATGGAGTTGGTTCCATCACCGACAACATGATCTGTGCTGGTCTATCAACAGGAGGAAAGGATTCCTGTCAGGTAAAATCTCTTGGTTATCTTCTTTGTTTATTACAATGTGGGCTAATGACACATTCGTAATCTGTGTCTGGTTTCTCAGACCCAGATTATACCTAGCCTGGTCCTAAATTGAAAATAGAGATTATCCATTAAAAGTGCTTTTTAGTCCAAAACTTTTTTGAAATTGGTGACTGAAAAACTGACCCATTATGTTTCATAAGAAAATCTAATCTCAGTGTCTGTAAATCTGTCAATGGATAGGGGGACTCGGGAGGTCCAATGATGAGCAAACAGGGTATTCGCTGGATCCAGTCTGGGGTTGTGAGTTTCGGCAACGGGTGTGCCCAGGCAAATTTCCCAGGAGTGTACGCAAGAGTGTCTCAGTACCAGACCTGGATCAACACCCAGATCACCAGTGACCAGCCAGGATACGTCACCTTCTCCTCCAGTGGGACTGATTCTGACCTCAGTGTCTCCTGTAATGGTCTTCCAGCCCCAGCCACCACCACAACTGCCCCTACGACCACCGCCACCACCACAACTGCCCCTACGACCACAACTTCAACCAAAACTACCCTTGCAACCATAACTGCCCCTACGACCACCGCTACCACCACAACTGCCCCTACGACCACAACTTCAACCAAAACTACCCTTGCAACCACAACTGCCCCCACGACCACCGCTACCACCACAACTGCACCTACGACCACAACTTCAACCAAAACTACCCTTGCAACCACAACTGCCCCTACGACCACCGCTACCACCACAACTGCCCCTACGACCACAACTTCAACCAAAACTACCCTTGCAACCACAGCTGCCCCTACAACCACTACCACCAAAGCGGCCCCTGGGGCCACAACTACAACCAATACTACCCTTGTGACCAAAGCTGCCTCTACGACCACCACAACTGCTCCATCCATTACCACCACAGTTTACCCTACCACCACAACTATGACCTCAACTGCCCATACGACCACCACTAGCACCATAACCACAACTACCCCTAAAACCACCACTACAACTGCCCCTAAAACCACCACTACAACTGCCCCTAAAACCACCACTACAACTGCCCCTAAAACCACTCCTGAACGTAAGTGGATTTACTTCCCTCTGTGAAAATTGCTGCCTTCTCCTGGAGCCACACCCATCTGTTACTCCTGTTGTAGCTTTAGCCACACCCATCTGTTACTCCTGTTGTAGCTTTAGCCACACCCATCTGTTACTCCTGTTGTAGCTTTAGCCACACCCATCTGTTACTCCTGTTGTAGCTTTAGCCACACCCATCTGTTACTCCTGTTGTAGCTGTAGCCACACCCATCTGTTACTCCTGTTGTAGCTTTAGCCACACCCATCTGTTACTCCTGTTGTAGCTTTAGCCACACCCATCTGTTACTCCTGTTGTAGCTTTAGCCACACCCATCTGTTACTCCTGTTGTAGCTTTAGCCACACCCATCTGTTACTCCTGTTGTAGCTTTAGCCACACCCATCTGTTACTCCTGTTGTAGCTTTAGCCACACCCATCTGTTACTCCTGTTGTAGCTTTAGCCACACCCATCTGTTACTCCTGTTGTAGCTTTAGCCACACCCATCTGTTGCTCCTGATGTAGCTTTAGCCACACCCATCTGTTACTCCTGTTGTAGCTTTAGCCACACCCATCTGTTACTCCTGTTGTAGCTTTAGCCACACCCATCTGTTACTCCTGTTGTAGCTTTAGCCACACCCATCTGTTACTCCTGTTGTAGCTTTAGCCACACCCATCTGTTACTCCTGTTGTAGCTTTAGCCACACCCATCTGTTACTCCTGTTGTAGCTTTAGCCACACCCATCTGTTACTCCTGTTGTAGCTTTAGCCACACCCATCTGTTACTCCTGTTGTAGCTTTAGCCACACCCATCTGTTACTCCTGTTGTAGCTTTAGCCACACCCATCTGTTACTCCTGTTGTAGCTTTAGCCACACCCATCTGTTACTCCTGTTGTAGCTTTAGCCACACCCATCTGTTACTCCTGTTGTAGCTTTAGCCACACCCACCTGTTACTCCTGTTGTAGCTTTAGCCACACCCATCTGTTACTCCTGTTGTAGCTTTAGCCACACCCATCTGTTTCTCCTGTTGTAGCTTTAGCCACACCCACCTGTTACTCCTGTTGTAGCTTTAGCCAATGTATCGTTACTCCTGTTGTAGCTTTAGCCAACCCATCTGTTACTCCTGTTGTAGCTTTAGCCACACCCATCTGTTACTCCTGTTGTAGCTTTAGCCAACGTATCTGTTACTCCTGTTGTAGCTTTAGCCACACCCATCTGTTACTCCTGTTGTAGCTGTAGCCAACCCATCTGTTACTCCTGTTGTAGCATTAGCCACACCCATCTGTTACTCCTGTTGTAGCTTTAGCCAACATATCTGTTACTCCTGTTGTAGCTGTAGCCAACCCATCTGTTACTCCTGTTGTAGCTTTAGCCACACCCATCTGTTACTCCTGTTGTAGCTTTAGCCACACCCATCTGTTACTCCTGTTGTAGCTTTAGCCACACCCATCTGTTACTCCTGTTGTAGCTTTAGCCACACCCATCTGTTACTCCTGTTGTAGCTTTAGCCACACCAATCTGTTACTCCTGTTGTAGCTTTAGCCACACCCATCTGTTACTCCTGTTGCAGCTTTAGCCAACATATCTGTTACTCCTGTTGTAGCTGTAGCCAACCCATCTGTTACTCCTGTTGTAGCTTTAGCCACACCCATCTGTTACTCCTGTTGTAGCTTTAGCCAGGGTATCTGTTACTCCTGTTGTAGCTTTAGCCAACCCATCTGTTACTCCTGTTGTAGCTTTAGCCACACCCATCTGTTACTCCTGTTGTAGCTTTAGCCACATCCATCTGTTACTCCTGTTGTAGCTTTAGCCACACCCACCTGTTACTCCTGTTGTAGCTTTAGCCACACCCATCTGTTACTCCTGTTGTAGCTTTAGCCACACCCATCTGTTACTCATGTTGTAGCTTTAGCCAACGTATCTGTAAATCTCCATTTGACCACATCCAAACTTTAGTGTTTATCTCTCTCTTTCAATCTACACTCAGCCAAAAGTCAGCCCTGACTTCTGTAGTGCTTCTCTCCCTGTTTCTGCAGCCGTGGTGTGTGGCAGTGCCTCTTTGAACTCCCTTACTGGTGGGGGCTTGGCCTCGGGGGGATCCTGGCCCTGGATAGCCAGTCTACAGACAGACGGAACACATGTCTGCGGAGGAACAATGGTGGCAGAGGACTATGTCATGAGCGATGCTGGGTGCTTCTCCAGGTAACACACTCCACTTGTATGTAAACAGGTGAGTTGGTCAGATGCATATGGTCAGATATCCATCCCTTGGTGCTCAAGTTGAACCAAGGACCTATTACATAGAAGGTATTTGTAATGCCAAGCTAAAGTTCCCCAACTTCACTATTCCCACGTCCCAGTCAGTCCGACGCCTCTCAGTGGACCGTGATCATGGGTCGTCTGAAGCAGAACGGCTCCAACCCCAACGAGGTAACCCTTAAAGTAATCAACATCACCATGAGCAACTTGACGGCGAACAACGTGGCAATCCTCAGACTAGCCAGCCAACCCACGTTGTCTGACTACATCCAGCCTATCTGTGTGGACCAGGGAAGCAGCACCTTCAGCATAGGGACTCAGTGCTGGGTGGCTGGCTGGGGCAAGGACCAGGGTGGAGGTGAGTCAGTGTGTAATACTGGAACAGGGTTAAACTAAGCAGGGTTGGTCCTGGTTGGTCCCTGGATGGGAGACCAGATGCTGCTGGAAGTGGTGTTGGAGGGCCAGTAGGAGGCACTCTTTCCTCTGGTCAAAAAAAAGAATATCCCAATGCCCCAGGGCAGTGATTGGGGACATTGCCCTGTGTAGAGTGCTGTCTCTTGGATGGGACGTTAAACAAGTGTCCTGACTCTCTGTAGTCATTAAAGATCCAATGGCACTTATCGTAAGAGTAGGGGTGTTAACCCTGGTGTCCTGACTAAGTTCCCAATCTGACCATCATGGCCACTTAATCATCCCCAACTTCCAATTGGCTCATTCATCCCCTCTCCCCTGTAACTATTCCCCAGGGCATTGCTGTAGATGAGAATGTGTTTTCAGTCAACTTACCTGATAAAATAAATGTGTTCTTTCTGTTTGGTCAACTTGTGATTTTCGTCCTCTATTTCTCTATTCTGTCTCGTTCCTCAGCCGAACAGAACTTGCAGCAGTCCCAGACCACTGTGGTGGATTGTGAGAGCTCTGGCTCCTCTGATAACATCTGCACTGCTGCCTTGGACCTTCGACAGGTACCGATTGGTCCGACAAAAAAAGCAAACGCACAATAATGGGTTTCAAATGTCGACTCAGAAGTGTCAACTGGTGTACAGCAAGGATGGTTGCATTATGTCTGTTTAGTTATTGAGGATAGCTCTGCAACTGTTGGGATGTGATCTATTTGACTTTGGCATCTCCAGAATTGGCGTCAGCAGAGCCTGTCCGATGGTAGGACATTTAAATCCACCTAGTGAGGACAGTCCCAAGTTTCATAATGATCTTCCAGTTAAGTAGCTTGGTTGGCAACCAGTCTGGCTGTCTGCCTGACATGACAATGCTGACCTCCCCCCCCCCCCCCCCCCCGTGTGTTCGTTCTTCTCTCTCCCCACAGGGTGAAGGAGGTGGTCCTCTGATGTGTAAGCAGGGTGATGCATGGTACCAAGCTGCTGTGTTGACTGTCGACAGCAGCAACAAGACCAGCTCCAGCAAAACACGATGGAGCCGGAGTCCTCGCTTCTCCAGCATCCAGGTCTTCACCAAAACCGCTCGCTTCCAGAGCTTCCTTCAGACCACTGTGGGCCCCCTCCCTTTACCTGTCACAGCCAGAACCCCGGTCAATGACACCAACACTGCCAACGCTGCCAGCGCAACTACCGCTGTCGTTACTCCTGCCAGTGGGGCAACTCTGGCCCACTCATCCCTGGTGCTACTCTTCTTGTCTCTCCTCTCTCTCCTACTGTCTCTCGGTCAAGCCTGATGACACTGAGGAGTCACCTTTATGTAAATAGGGTCTAAATGTGCTCTGTTTGAAGTATGTACCCTTGCACTTAATATATTGCTGCTCTAGAATATTTTGGTGAGTTTAATCTTGGTTAACCCAGAACTAAAATCTTGCACAATTTGGTCAGCTGTGTGATTTAGTTCTGGGTCAATGTGTTTCAAATTGAGAGTTTGGGTCTGCGAAGTCTCCACCCTTTTGCAAAAGGAAACTCTCAGCCAAAGCACTGACATTTAAGCACCGCCTTCGTCCAATCCCGACACGTCCAAGTTATCAGTGAGAAAAAGCTAAACATTGTAGCTACTGCTGCTCGTTATCCTATGCATCCCATTCCGTCTCAACAGATGATTTGGTTTATGTGCAGGACTTGTCCACAAACAATGCCTGCTAACGCTGTCAGCAACAGTCTACTAAATACAGAAGGTTTATCTCATCTAATTGTTTATTCATTCTGACTGGATTGAAATATGAAACTGCCATTGTAATCAGTTTGAGCTCACAAGTATTCTCTCTTTGTAGTCTATAATCAAATCTATGCAGGTCAGTATTTCATGTTATGAGACAGATCAGGAAATGATTTATTTAAATTTAATGACTTGATCTACTGTTGCATCTGGAAATTAAAATGATGAATGAATTGTCTAGTTCATTTTTTTCTTCTTCCAATAAACAGCAGAATTTATATAGACTAGACACCACACAACGTTTGTGTAAATGTTGTAGTCTGGCCAAACGCTTGTGTAAAATGTGTGTGATTACTATAGGTAATAGATTATATTCAACTTGAAAATGTTGTCTTTAATTCCATACTTTGAGTTACATTACAGTATATCCTTTATATAAACAAAAATCCTAAAATTTTTAACAATTTAAGTGAAAAATCTGTCTCGGTCATATCCTTTGTCCGTCTCGGTAATGTCCTTTATCTGTCTCAGTAATGTCCTTTATCTGTCTCAGTAATGTCCATTATCTGTCTCAGTAATGTCCTTTATCTGTCTCGGTAATGTCCTTTATCTGTCTCAGTAATGTCCTTTATCTGTCTCAGTAATGTCCTTTATCTGTCTCAGTAATGTCCTTTGACAGCGGTCTCTCTAATGTCCTTTGATAGCTGTCTGAGTAATGTCCTTTATCTGTCTCAGTAATGTCCTTTATCTGTCTCAGTAATGTCCTTTATCTGTCTCGGTAATGTCCTTTATCTGTCTCAGTAATGTCCTTTATCTGTCTCGGTAATGTCCTTTATCTGTCTCAGTAATGTCCTTTATCTGTCTCAGTAATGTCCTTTATCTGTCTCAGTAATGTCCTTTGACAGCGGTCTCTCTAATGTCCTTTGATAGCTGTCTCAGTAATGTCCTTTATCTGTCTCAGTAATGTCCTTTATCTGTCTCAGTAATGTCCTTTATCTGTCTCGGTAATGTCCTTTATCTGTCTCGGTAATGTCCTTTATCTGTCTCGGTAATGTCCTTTATCTGTCTCAGTAATGTCATTTGATAGCTGTCTCAGTAATGTCCTTTATCTGTCTCAGTAATGTCCTTTATCTGTCTCAGTAATGTCCTTTATCCGTCTCGGTAATGTCCTTTATCTGTCTCGGTAATGTCCTTTATCTGTCTCGGTAATGTCCTTTATCTGTCTCAGTAATGTCCTTTATCTGTCTCGGTAATGTCCTTTATCTGTCTCGGTAATGTCCTTTGATAGCTGTCTCAGTAATGTCCTTTATCCGTCTCGGTAATGTCCTTTATCTGTCTCAGTAATGTCCTTTATCTGTCTCAGTAATGTCCTTTATCTGTCTCAGTAATGTCCTTTATCTGTCTCAGTAATGTCCTTTATCTGTCTCAGTAATGTCCTTTATCTGTCTCAGTAATGTCCTTTGACAGCGGTCTCTCTAATGTCCTTTGATAGCTGTCTCAGTAATGTCCTTTATCTGTCTCAGTAATGTCCTTTATCTGTCTCAGTAATGTCCTTTATCTGTCTCAGTAATGTCCTTTGACAGCTGTCTCTGTAATGTCCTTTGATAGCTGTGTCAGTAATGTCCTTTATCTGTCTCAGTAATGTCCTTTGACAGCGGTCTCTCTAATGTCCTTTGATAGCTGTCTCAGTAATGTCCTTTATCTGTCTCAGTAATGTCCTTTATCTGTCTCAGTAATGTCCTTTATCTGTCTCAGTAATGTCCTTTGACAGCTGTCTCTGTAATGTCCTTTGATAGCTGTGTCAGTAATGTCCTTTATCTGTCTCAGTAATGTTCTTTGATATCTGTCTCGGTAATGTCCTTTGATGAGCTCCAGCCTGTGTCGGATCCATGGTCGTCCCAGTCAAAGGAAGAGAAGTCTCCACACTGTAGGAGCTAACTGTGGGAAATGTCCACCTCTGCCAACACGCACGCACGCACGCACGCACGCACGCACGCACGCGCACACACACACACACACACACACACACACACACACACACACACACACACACACACACACACACACACACACACACACACACACACACACACACACACACACACACACACACACACACACACACACACACACACACACACACACACACACACACACACACACACACACACACACACACACACACACACACACACACACACACACACACACACACACACACAAAGAGAAACACACAGGACACAAATAAGAAATACAGACACACACAATATATGATAAAAGCGTGCAGGCACACACACACACACACACACACACAACCTTTGACTCACATGTTCAGTGTTGCAGCCTAATTGCTTTGATCCTATTGCTCTGAAAGTGATCAACTAAAACAAAAAAACGATGTACTTCTATCGATTTCAAAATGTATATAATTATTCTACCACTATTAGTCAGTATCATCTTCTAATATACAGATGTAAGTCCCTTTTTTTCCAATATATTTATCCCTCTCATTGATTATTTAAGCATTAAGGCATGAGAACCTGGGGATTACTGTGTGACAACTCGTTTTCGCCTTGGGCCTAAGAACAGCCTTTAGTCGGGAGTTATCACACGATAATCCCCGGATTTGAGTGCATTATTGCTTTAAAAAGAGGTTGGCAACATACAGTGAGCTCCAACAGTATTGGAACAGTGACAAATATTTAGTTTTGGCTCTGTACTCCAGCACTTTGGATTTTAAATTATGTAAAGTACAGACTGTCAGCTTTAATTTAAGGGTATTTTCAGAGCTTTTTGTACATAGTTGTGATACAGTAACTGTAAAAGCTTGGGAACCAGTGGCCCCACACCTTTTCAAACCAAATTGTATTTCGATGCCACTGCTTTCAACTGAAAGTAACCCCTTTCGACTATTTTTCTCCCAACATATAAACACTGGAAATGTCTACATACAAGGTATCCTTAATGGATGGGACACCCAATCCTCTACCATGTCAATTCTCTTTTTTTTATACAAGTGTAGGAAGCCCAGCCGTGAAGCCGGGCATCAAAAAATTAGTTGATACTCATAATGTTCCTCTCCACGGAAATCTTTAGTAAAAGGCGAAAGATTTATGCGATCTGAAGAGAAACCAGAGTGTACTACCGATTGAACGAAACCATTCTGACCGAGTTCTCGGCCTTACTATTCACAGTCGTGGTTTAATTAAAAACAAAGCAAAGCTATATAGTGCGGATATATCACACTCATACATTACAGTTCACCACTGCAAATAAATAATGAAGTTTGACAAGTGTCAATGCTTTGTAACTTCATGAATTCTTCACAGAAACGAAATGCACGCTGGGCATTATTGAAATCACTTCCTGGTTTGATCCATTAATTCGTAAAAAGTATTTCATCTGCAACGCCAGTGGAATTTCAGCAACTAAGAAGAGCAATGTTGGCGTAACAGTTTAGCCACCATCAAAAGTCTACTATCAAAATTGGAAACGATGTTACATGTATTTATATTTGCCAACGGGACTAAATACAAGGCTTCTACGTGGAGCATGCGCCGTAGAGACCAGCAAATCAATTTATTCACAAGCCATGCGACAAGCAAAGAGCACGGGTGGCAAAAATGATATTCAAATCGGCATTTAATCGCTGGACTTTACACAATTGTATGTAACCACTGTCTGCAACAATGTATCAACCTAGAAGTCTATAAGTAACTCCACGATGAAAACGTTTTGGTGTAAAATATTCTAGCAACATGTCTTAACATTTGTTTGACTTTTGGATTGCTCTGCTACTGGTGATCAGTGGCCATTTTAGCATGTAAATCTTAATTGGGCAAAAATAACAATTTTTTATAGATACAAAGCCACTACACACCATTTTATTAGGACTATGTGGTCGAAAAAGGAAGGGAAAATACAAATCACGAGGAATCCACTTTTATTGACAATATACGGACGCACGGACAGCGCATTGAGCAAACAAAACAATAATCCGAAATCAACTGAAATTACATGGGTCTATTACTGAAGAGACTGTCACTGGCAAACATGGTTACAGACCCAACAACATGATATAGTATCTCCTCCTCGTGGAGAAAAGCACATGATATGATTATAATACACAAAGTAAGCAATATAACAATTGAGATGTACAAACTATGGCACAAGGGAACGATGAGTGGAAGAGAGTGATGCCGTCATTTTGATAAAGACATGAGTTAGTAGTCGATATAACTATTTGTTCAGCACGTTTGAAATGTACAGCGACAGAATTCAGAACATAGACTGTTTTTACAGGATAGGATAAATAACGGGGGCATATAAGCAGACAATGAAAGATCTTACAATATTTGTTGAGGATATCTCTCTAAAACAGGTGGTAAAAAAGTTCAGCATTTCTCAACTTTTATGCAAATCACCACCGGCGGACTCTGGGTGACCAATCACTTTGACATATGAACCTCCGCTATCATAGCTGGTTGTATTGACTTCAATACACTGAATGCATTATCCAAGTGTTATGAATACATAATACATGCATTATAAATATTATAATTGTAATATGTATATATACACAAGTTCAATCTGTACTTCAATGCACATCTGGTCTGCATTATAAAAATAGGGAGGAAGAAAGATGAGGTGTTTATTTATTTTACCTTTATTTAACTAGGCAAGTCAGTTAAGAACAAATTCTTATTTTCAATGACGGCCTAGGAACAGTGGGTTAACTGCCTTGTTCTCAGGGGGCAGAACGACAGATTTTTACCTTGTCATCTTAGGGATTCGATCTTGCAATCTTTCAGTCACTGGCCCAACACTCTAACCACTAGGCTACCTGCTGGTTACTGGCCCAACACTCTAACCACTAGGCTACCTGCTGGTTACTGGCCCAACACTCTAACCACTAGGCTACCCGCTGGTTACTGGCCGAACACTCTAACCACTAGGCTACCTGCTGGGTACTGGCCGAACACTCTAACCACTAGGCTACCTGCCGTGAGATAATGTCAAAGACAGAAAGGGAAAGAGGTCAGAACAGAGGAGCAGGGAAGACAGCATATGATTAATGAATTACAGTGCTACTAAACGTCATATTCTCTCAGGTCATCACAATCTCCTAATCAACCTTGGGTCCCCAGTTGGCCCAATGTTTTTTATATATATTTTTTTTATTTTATTTAACTAAGCAAGTCACTTAAGAACAAATTCTTATTTACAATGACGGCCTAGTAACAGTGGGTTAACTGCCTTGTTCTCAGGGGCAGAACGACGGATGCTCGGGGATTCCATCAAGCAACCTTTCAGTTATGGCCCAATGCTCTAACCACTAGGCTACCTGCCACCCCGGTTTTCTTCGAGCGGGTGAGGTGGCGATGACGGGACTGGGGGTTGGCATCCTCTCTCACATCAAAACATACCTGCAGATGAGAGAGATGGTATGAATAAGCTTTGTGTCTTTAATTCTAAAACAATCATCAGGAGGTGAAATACAAAACTGACCTGGGATCATTAACTCTGGGACTACTACAACCCTATCTGTAGTTCAATGTAAAGCATCTCTTTAATAATACTTCCTGTTGACCCAAGTGACCTCTCACCTCTGATCATGCTGTGTCCTACCATTTCAGGCATAGTAGCGGGATGGGCTCACCGACACAGCTGATATAACCTATGGGATTTAGGGAGAAGGGGAGGGGTTCACCGACACAGCTGATATAACCTAGGCGATTTAGGGAGAATGGGAGGGGTTCACCGACACAGCTGAAATAACCTAGGCGATTTAGGGAGAATGGGAGGGGTTCACCGACACAGCTGATATAACCTAGGGGATTTAGGAAGAAGGGGAGGGGTTCACCGACACAGCTGATGTAACCTAGGCGATTTAGGTAGAATGGGAGGGGTTCACCGACACAGCTGATATAACCTAGGGGATTTAGAGAGAAGTGGAGGTGTTCACTGACACAGCTGATATAACCTAGGGGATTTAGGGAGAAGGGGGAGAGGGATGAAGTGAAGGAGGGTGACTGTAATTGAGGAAATATGGTAGTTAAAGAGACAGTGCTCAACAGGAATCTGTGTATGTGTGTGGCCTCACCTAGTGTCTGGATTTCCTCCCCTGCTGCGTTGTTGGCCCCCATCCGTGCAACATCCTGCAGAGCAGCAGACCTCTCCTCTGGCACACGGCGGGGGGGCTGCAGTGCCCCTCCTGGTCCTTGTGTCCATCCTCATGAAGTTATGCAGGACACAGGTAGCCTTCACACATGCCTGAATTCCCCCATGAGGAAATCCCAGATGGCCCTGGTCACGCTCACGACAATTCACCCAACATGGTAACTGTAGGCAATCGTTTTGAAAGAATCTCCAGTTGCAAGGTACAGTATCTGTAGGAATATGGAAGATAATGTAATTATTAGACTTTTACATCCCCAGGTTATTGTGGATTACTAACGTATTATATCTCTTATAACAAATCATGAGAACATTGGACAGATAGATGCATGTGCAAACACGTGCATGTATAGCATGTGACAACAGCAGGATCATTTTAAGGATAGCATCACAAATGAATACACAAATATCAGTTGAAGCTTGATGATGAGGCAAAGACAAAAATGTGCACCCCTTTGAAACCCCAGGACCAGGACAGAGTACAGATACGCCCAAACAACTATAGAAGTAGTACTTTCAAGTACTTTTTACAACACTGTAAATTAGCGTCATTTAGAGCCGGGGGCTTTACAAGTAGGCCGTCAATGTAAGTAAGAATGTGTACTTAACTGACTTGCCTAAACAAATGCTGGCCTTACTAGATAGCCTGCATGGATGAAAATAGATATCTTCCTGGTATGGCGAATGCACCTTAAAAAAGTATGGGCATAACAGGCCAGCCATGGACCTTCAGCTGCCCTATGGAGGCAATAAATTGCCACCCCTCCTATTTGCCTAAACTAGAATAGTGGTCGGCAATAGGTTACTCAGCTAATAGTCGGCAGAACAGAACATAATAGCAGCCCAATTCATAGGCCTAAGCTACACATTAAACACAATGTTTAACACATCTGGTGTTACTATATAATCAGTTCAATGTCAATAACCAACACAATAACATATCCTAATATTTAAAATGTAAATACACTGATAAAATCAACAATGTCTATTAAATGTGTTTGTTCTTATGTTTCTGCCACTGCCGCACGCAAAAAGGTAACTTTATCCACACCCTAAGTAAATATAATTCACCACCTACCAATCATTTTCAAACTACGTTGGGAAAAGCAGCCCGTTTTCAACACCAACCATAACAACTTGACTACTCTTATTTTCCTCCCTGTCTAAGAGGGATCCAATAGATCAAGCCACCCAATTCTACACAACTCCATGCAATGAATTTGACTTTAAACAAGTGTAGGAAGCCCAGCCGTGAAGCCGGGCATCAAAAAATTAGTTGATACTCATAATGTTCCTCTCCACGGAAATCTTTAGTAAAAGGCGAAAGATTTATGCGATCTGAAGAGAAACCAGAGTGTACTAACGAATGCTGAACACAGTTCAGTCCCAGTTCTCGGCCTTACTCTTCACATTCATGGTTAAATGAAAAACAAACCATACCTAAAATCGCCGATACAACACAAACACACATTCCAGTCCACCGATGCAGAGAAATAAATAAGTTTGACTAAGTGTCAATGCTTTGTAATTTCATTCAGTCTTTACACAAAGGAAATGCACGCTGGGTATTATATAAATCACTTCCTGTTTGACCCATTCATTCGTAAACATTATTTAATCTGCAACGACAGTGTAATTTCAGAAACTAAGAAGAGCAATGTTGGCGTAACAGTTTAGCCAGCGCTAAAAGTTTACTATCAAAATTGGAAACGATGTTCAATTAGTAATATTTGCAGAAGGGACGAAATTACAACGCTTCTACATGGAGCAAGCGCATGCGCCGTTGAGACCCGGAAGAAACTTCACAAGGTAGTGGTGAGAAGCAGGGACGAGGGGCGGCAAAAAATGATATTCACATCGGCAACATTTAATTGCTGGGTTTAACACAATTACATGTAACCACTATCTGCAACAATGTATCAACTTTGAAATCTGAACGTAATAGTTTGCAACATGTATTATGGTACTTGGGGTTAACTAGTCCCCCCTAAGAACAATGTCTAATTGGTGACACAAAAAAAGCAACGTTTGGAAAGAAAATTGGTATGTGAATGATGGTCATACTTAGTTTATTCGTCTATCAAGGGATATAAATGGCTACAGTTCACACTTTTTTAAAATGTATTTGATGAAATGTTTTATTAGAAATGGGACTTTTTTTTCTTTGTTGTTCCTTTGCCTTACAATATGTACAATTGCAAATATTATTTGAATAATCCAAGTTTTGAAATCCCAGCAGTCTTTAAAATGACATTCAGGAGAAAAATGTTTTCAATAGTTGTTCTTTTAATTAAGTAAAACAAGTATTTATTGGAACGTAATATTGGATTTGAATATAACATTGGAATATAACATATAATGACAATAACTTAACTAATTAAATCAGTGTAACATTGATGTGGAAACTTTTATGCTCTGCTATTGCACAATTCTAATTTGTTCATAGGTCAGAAATGAAGTTGTCCCCAGTAAAATTGGAGCACAACTGATGAGCACACCTCCTGTACTGCTCACACCTAATCCAGTCCCCACCTGGGACTGAAAACAGCACCTGGGACTGAAAACAGCACCTGCGACTGAAAACAGCTCCTTACAGAAAATGCACTCTGCATCCCCTTCTTTTGCAACAACCTTCTTTTGTGGCTGATGTGGCTGCTTGTGTTGCAACAACCTTCTTTTGTGGCTGATGTGGCTACTTGTGTTGCAACGACTTTCTTTGACAACAACCTTCTTCCAACACTTTTGATAAACTGGGCAAAATAGAAACAGGCCTATAACAGTTAGGATCAGCTTGATCTCCCCCTTTAAATAAAGGATGAATCGTGGCTGCATTTCAAGCAATGGGAACCTCCCCAGAAAGGAGAGACATGGTAAAAGAGTTTGAGATAGGTTTGGTGATGATAGGGGCAGCAACCTTAAAGAAGAAAGGGTTTAAACCATCTGACCCAGATGTTTTTTGGAGGGATGTCAAGTTTAAGGAGCTCCTTTAGCACCTCGGACTCAGTGACTGTCTACAGGGAGAAACTCTGTCGCGGGGCAGTGGAAAAAGAGGGAGAAGCATCGGGCATAGTCGCATTAGCAGGGGTGGGAGATGAGGAAATGTTGGACGGGCAAGGAGGCATGGCTGAGTCAAATAGGACTCCTGACTTAATGAAGTGGTGATTAAAGAGCTTAGCCATGTGCTTCTTGTCAGTAACAACCACATCATCAATATTAAGGGACATGGGCAGCTGTGAGGAGGAGGGTTTATTCTCCAGGTCTATAACCGTTTTCCAGAACTTTTTGGGTTTAGACCCATAGAGAGATAACTGCTCCTTATTAAAGTAACTAACTTTGGCCTTCCGGATAGCCTGAGTGCACTTATTTATCATTTGCCTGAACAATAGCCAGTCAGCCTGAGTATGTGTGTACCAAGCCCTTTCGCCAAATGGAATTCTTGAGGTGGAGTAACTCTACAAGATCACGGTCGAACCAGGGCCTGAACCTGTTTTTAATTCTCATTATGGGGCGTGTTTGTTAACAATACCACTGAAAATATCAAAAAAGAAGGTCCAAGCGTCTTCGACAGAGGGGGTGAAGCTGAGTCTATACCATTTTACAGAGGCCAGTTCATGAAGGAAGGCTTGCTCATTAAAGTTTTTTAGCAAGCGTCTATGACAAATCAGGACAGGTCGTTTCACTGGGCAGCCATTACGAACACAGGTTGTAAAACAGTGATCACTAAGGTCATTACAGAAAACACCAGACTGATAATCCTATCAGGATTATTTGTGACGATAACGCCGAGGATAGTAGCCTTTTCTGGGTGTTTGGAATCATACATTGTGGGATTGGTAATAATCTGAGAAGATTTAGGGAGTCCCATTGCTTTAAGGTGGTTTAAGCATGTCCCAGTTTAGGTCACCAAGCAGGACACATTCAGACTTAGTGTAAGGGGCCAGGAGAGAGCTCAGGGCAGGTAGGGTACAGGCCGGTGCTGATGGAGGACGATAGCACCCAGCAACAGTCAACAAAGAGCTATTTGAAAGTTTAATGTATAAAACCAGCAAATCAGACTTGGGGGACAGACTTGGTGGAGACAACCGAGCACTGAAGGTGATCCTTGGTTAAAGATTGCCACTTCCCCACCTTTGGAAGATCTGTCTTGCTGAAAAAGGTTATAACCAGAAAGGTTAACATCAGTATTCAAAACACTCTTCCTTAACCACGTCTCAGCTGTGAACCTACACTTTCAATTGATCCATTTTAGGTAATAAGCTTCTAGTGTTAACGTGCCGAAAATACAGGCTTTTACGAGAGCAGAAATCAGTGAAGCAGATATCAGAGCACAAGTCAGAATTGGGGCTAGCAACAGTAGATGGGCCAGGGTGTACATGCACATTTCCAGATATCATCAGCAGTAATACAATCAAGGCACGGCAGAGGACAGGGAGAGCTGTGCAGTGCTGATTTATGACAGCTGAATGTGCATCAGATGGCAACAAGATCATATCATACAGCAATTTCATCAGGTAACATGAATACAAAGCCAACGAGAGGTGGTTAGAATAGGATGGGAGGCCAAAAGTCTGTGTAACCAACAGAGAGTCAGAGTCCCGAGTGTGGGTACAAACAGTCTGTCCCACGGTTGGGTAAAGAAAGTTTGTAGTCAACAAAGTATGCAGGAGTCATGAGGCAAATAGCAAAATGCAGATTTACTACTAGTGTGGTTGCTAGCTTGCTAATTTAGCATAAATTGTCTAAATGACCGGTAGAAACACATTCATAACCATAAAGGGGTAACTAGCCCACATCTACATTTTTCTCTCTAAATGAGTGGATTGTTTATCTGGAGATGAAAATAAAACCGAATATAACTCAAACGGAAAGCATATTTATATTTTAAAATCTGTAGATCAAACTTCATTGGAATATATCTAGAATTTCAAAAGATTTGATCAATTTACCACAAAATTGTTTTGTTGAAATATCTCCAAAAGACGTGATGACACAGAGGAAAGGTTTTCTTGAGCAAGAGCAGTGGCAGCCAGAGAGCAGTGGCAGCCAGAGAGCAGTGGCAGCCAGAGAGCAGTGGCAGCCCGAGAGCAGTGGCAGCCAGAGAGCAGTGGCAGCCAGTGAGCAGTGGCAGCCAGAGAGCAGTGGCAGCCAGGGAAAGTGTTGGTAAAATAATTGTGACATCTTGTGGTCTTAATGTGAATTAAAGGTGTTGGGGCAGTTACCCCCTAGTACCCTAAACATTGTTTGACTTGAGGATTGATCTACTACAGGTGATATAGTCTATCGCCCTGAAAAAAAAACCACAGCAAAGCATTGGATATCGTGCCCTAATCAGCGCACTAGCCTAATAGTCCTATAGAAAAGTCTTCCCAATTCACCTAAACAATTCAGACTACTCCCTGGCTCCTGAGGCCCCCTTCCCCAGAGCCCTGGAAGAGTGCTTCTACACCTAGTGTTGGGCCCTCAAGAACTGCCATTTTTCGGGTCAGAGTCATTGCCACTGTTTCGGAGCTAAGAGACAAAGAAAAAGGGGTTCTTATCTAGACAGCGTACCCTCAGGTCAATAATATCGGCACATCTTCTATTGCAGTATTACAGCAACCTTCTGTCTCAGAGCAGAAAGTACTGATTGCTCTGCCCCAGGCTCCACGACTGAGCGTGTTTGTCTGGCTGGGAACAGTGCTGGGGGGGGGAACATATGAATACCGTGTCCATGAGGGTCATTGCCTGTGGTGTGCGCTTCCCGGATGGTATTATGGATGCATATCCTGCTAACCTGCACACCACTGGCAGCTCGCCCCCCCCCCCCCCCGCCTTCTCTGCTCCTGCTATCCTGCACACCACTGGCAGCTCCCCCCCCAGCCCAGATTCAGGCACAGGAGGCAGATGGTTGGAGTCTTACAATGTTTATTAATCCAAAGGGGTAGGCAAGAGAAAGGTCGTGGACAGGTAAAAAGGTCAAAGCCAGATCAGAGTCCAAGAGGTACAGAGTGGCAGACAGGCTCATGGTCAAGGCCGGCAGAATGGATAGGCAGGCGGGTACAGAGTCCAGAAACAGGCAAGTGTCAAAACCGTGAGGACTGGAAAAAGTCAAACCCCAGGTTGACTTGGAAACATACAAGAAGAACTGGCATAGAGAGACAGGAAACACAGGGATAAATACACTGGGGAAAATAAGTGACACCTGGAGTGGGTGGAGACAATCACAAGGACAGGTGAAACAGATCAGGGCGTGACACCTGCTGCCCTAAGGGGTGATCTTCAAGCGTATCAATGCCGACACAGGTACGGAAGGAATGAAGGACGTGAAAGGAATGAGAGAGTATTAGAAGGGAGGGAGGGTAAAGGGGTGTGTGGGGTGGAGTCAACACATTTAGGAAGACAGGTTTATATGTTGAGAGGGATGGAAAAGATAAAGAAAGCAAAGGAATACACATTTTACTGCAATGGGTCTATTTTACCTTGTTCACTAGTCTTTCTAACACTCTCCACTATTGATGGTCTTTCCACTTAAATCTTTCAGAGTTTTTTGTCATTCTTACTCCCCTGTCTGTCCCCACAGGCCTCTGCACGGGATGCGTTGTTGGATGACTCTGTGATGCTCGCCAAGAAACTGCAGGATATCGGCCAACCAGTGACACTGAGGGTGGTGGAGGACCTCTCACATGGCTTCATCGGCCTATCGGGACTCGCTAGGGAGATACAGGTAGCTTCAGACATCTTTGCGTAGAGCGAATCAGAGTACTGGCAAGCGACCAAAGTTTGAAAGGACCAATCGTGGGGCTGGCCCATCAAATGGAGGGGCTGAAGAGATGCCTATAACACCCAGGGGAAAAAACTAGTTTTATTGAGAAAAACTTTTACTTACTATGACTGAGTTAACATATGTGGTTGTCTTACCCAGCTACCTGAATCAACTAACTGTAAGTCGCTCTAAAATGTACATAATAACTTTGATCACTGTGAAATTCTGACAAGTGTGCTGAAATATTTTATATATACAAATATCTTGCATGTGAAATGTAATACTCAAGTTTAATGGTCGAATAATAACTTAACTTAAATGTTCGAAGTATTTGCCTTTTATGGAGCCTAGAAAATATCGGATAATAATTGTAACACTGTAATAACGAGGCTCAACAAAAAGCTATACAGGCGCTCTAGAATGAAGAAGTGAAAGTGACGTATCAGATGCACGGGTGCCTGAACTACGGATGCCGCTGGAGGGCAATATTTTCTCCCTGTTCCGCTTTTCCTTTCGTAAAAAAAGGAGAGAGGGGCTGTAGCAATGGAGGGGGTAACTGTAGGGCACGTATTTGACGCCGAATGCATCCTCAACAAACGTCCACGAAAGGTATGAAATAACGTATCTTATTCTAATATGAAAACATGAGACCCTGTTCAATCGTTTAACTCTTTCCCAATCTTCTCCTTTGCAGGGGAAGTTTGAGTATTTGGTGAAGTGGAGAGGGTGGTCGTCCAAGTGAGTAGCTATTTAGCAAGCAGCTGGCTGAGCTAAACAATGACAACAATGTATCCCTTGAGCCCAGGCAACCCCGGATTGCTTTCACATCCGTAATATTTACAATCGGAGATTATTCCCGTGTTTTTTGGATAGACTGCATGATGCATGGAAGAAAGACGATGGTGTTCGCCGTTTCTGTGTCTTGCTTTATTTTCTTTAGCCCGAGCAGTTTATGTTACGATGCCAAATCGGTATTCAGTAACGTGAGCAGGCATCACCCTACTACGGTAGCGAACTGTAGCAGCGGGAATATGGAACGCCCACTATTTGCATGCAGCCGTGCTTTCGTCGTGCTAGTTTACCAATAATGTTTCCATACAAAACCATCTTTATGTTGCTGAATGTAAATCTCCGAGCAAACGCTCCAGTTTCAACCATTTAAATATACGCTAACCCCACGCTGGGGGGTGAACAGCTACTCTCAATATTTGCTATTATTCAGCAAATAGTCTTAATATTTTATTTAGACACAACGTGAATTATGTTTTGTTTTTTAAATATGATGCGACTATGTCTGACATTGTATCTGAAAAAGGCGATTTAAACTAGATCCACCTGAACAGAGAATTCATGGTTTGACATTATATGTGCAATGTCTCTCTACTGTGCACTAATAAACCGTTTATTTTTATTTTTTTATATAATATCGGGTTTTCTTTACAGACATAACAGTTGGGAGCCTGAAGAGAATATTCTGGACCCCAGATTACTGGCTGCCTTCCACAAGAGGTGTGTTATTGATATCATACGACAGTGGTTCAGTTGTTTGACAAGAACCCCTTCATATTTAATGTGTGTATTAGACTTGCCCTGGTCAAATGCATCCTTCCTCCAATCCTTGAAGCAATCACTTATATCTGACTTAACCAAATTGGTTCAATTAAACTTTCACTTATTCAGTTATTAAGATCAGTAGTCTCTTCAAGTAAGGAAGGAGGCATTTTTAAAGAGGCAGAACATTGTCAGCGACTGTATCTGACTGTGTGTGTGTGTGTGTTTTCTACAGAGCGCAAGAGAGGGAGCTACTCTTCCGTAAGAGAGGGAAGAGGCCAAGGGGACGTCCACGGAAAATTCTGGTAATCATCACACTGTTGCTGCTATTCAAACATATAGGATTTAGTCACGACTTACTACAACAAATGCAGCAAATTCACTTCCTTTAGTCATGTTTATTATACTTGTAATGTCTTCTCAATGATTGATCCATTATATTTACAACAGTAGCAGCAATTCATTTGTTTGTTTGAATGATGAATATAAAAAACTCTCTCTCTCTCTCCGTCTTTAGGAACCAGAACCAACTGAAACCAAATCCGACCGCTCCTCCTCCTCCTCTTCATCCGGCCTGTCCTCCTCTCCCTCCTCCTCTTCCTCAGAAGAAGAAGAAGAGGAAGACCACAGGAAGAAGGCCAAACCAGGTCCTCGCCTCCGCAACCTCTACCCCGTCCCCCAGAAGAGGCCCCAGATTGTTGTTGCCAAAAATGAGCCCGTCCGGAAAAAGCGCGGGAGAAAACCGCTGCTCCCCGAGCTGAGGGCTTTGAGACAGGCAAAGACCCGGCCGCCCCTCCCGCCCCCTTCTCCTTCTCGCCACCAGCAGGTCCTCAGGCCCCCCCGCGAGCCCTTCAAAGAGGAACCCCGAGGTGGGGTGAAGAAGCCTCTACAGCCAGCCAGTTTCACCTACACTGGCCTGAGCTCCAGCCGGGGCTCCAGAGATGAGGTGGCACACCAGGTGGCTGCTGGAGGGGCCTTCTACCAGGCAGGGGCCTCCAAACCTGGGCCGCTGAACTCCATTTGGTCAGGTCGCTCCATGTCGACCAACACCCCCACCCCATCCTCTCCATCCTCCTCTTCCTCTCTCAGCAGACCTCCCCCGCCTTACAGTAAGGGCTGGTCAGATCTGAAGCGCTCCCTCTCTGTCTCCGACGCCGGCAGCAGCAATGGCAGAGCAGAAGGGTTCAAGGTGGCTTCCTCTCTAAAACCAGGGATGTCTACAACCACACTCTGTCTCCACAGCTCCAAGACCTCCAGTGGGTGTGGGGGCTCTTCAACGGCATGTAGCCCAGCTCAGCGCTTCCCAGCTGGGCAGAGGAGGCAGCAGGAGGGCCCAGGAGGTCAGGCAGGGATGGTGGTTCAGCAGCAGGGAGCCAAGCCCCCCTCCTCTACCCCTCCCTCGGCCAGAGACCGCATCAGTCAGGCCCTCAGCCTCCGAGCTCTCAACCTGCAGAGTGTCAAAAGAATTGCGCCCGGCAATGGTCCCCAGGGAAACGGGACCTCCAGCACCACTGGAGTTGCAGTTTCGAGGTTGAGCCTGAGAAGCAGTGCCAGCCCGGCAGGAAAAAGAGCAGGGGGGAGCATTAAAGAGACACACACCTCGTCTGGACTGAACCAGGGCCTGGTGTCGGGAGGGTTAGGGGGAGGGGCACTGCACTCTGGAAGCGTGCCACCAGCCAGAGTGGAGAGGGGGGAGAGAGGGAAGGACACTGGGGCAGAGACGGAGAGAGAGATGGACAACAAGGGACCAGGGGGTGTAGGGATGGGGAATGGAAGGGTGGAGAAAGGGGTGAGTGTACAGGCACAGGGAGGCGTATCCACGGCCCGCAGAGGCAGAGCTAACGGGGGGAGACAGGAGGACAGGAAGTCAGGACAGAGCCTTACCGTTAATGAGCGGAACTCCCGGACCCTTAACGAGCTCAGCACGGGTGATTCAGATGACACCAGCAGCAGCGAATCAGAAGAGTGTGACTCCCCCTATCCCGACAACAACAACAACAGGGCCCGCCTTGTCTCTATGGAGATGGAAACGGAGACGGACTGGCGGCCGGCGCGGAGCCTTCTAGAGCACGTGTTCGTCACGGATGTCACCGCCAACTTCGTCACGGTAACAGTGAAGGAGTCGCCGACCAGCGTGGGGTTCTTCAACGTCCGCAATCACTAAAGCCTGTCCGTGTATGTACAGACACAGGCCATTTCCCCTCCCAATGGTTAAAGGGACATTACGCTTTCAAATCAAAGTTTGTCAGACATTTTCAGACCTCTAAACTAGTCTAATGTCAAGAGAAAACCCACTATAGCTGGATCTACATAAGCTATATTATGTCACGTGTTTGCATTAGAATACTTTAGAGGTCTGAAAACATTTGACATTTTATTTATGAGTGAAATGTCTCTTCAAGGTAAGAATCTGGAGGGAGCTTAAACTCACTAAGCTGATCCTGTATCTGTGCCTAAGGGCAACCTATACCTGGAATAATAAGATACAACATGACATTAGGCTTGATTCCAAACCCATCCCTGGTCCCTTTAGCCCAATGATTGCCCCTTTGAAGATTTGCATAACAGTCAAGTAGGCTTTGGGCCTAGTTCCATTTCTGCCTTCAACCCTTTCGCCTAGGTCCTTCACTTTTCAGCATATTTTTTCTTCTACATATCCAGTCTTTTTAGATCTGCGAGGGGGAGTCAACAAGGGATAGGGGAAAGAGAATGTTTTGTTATTGGACCCTCGTCAATTGAAGACTTTTGTGAAGACATAGCTGTCTGTATAGCTATGCCAGCATATCCCATCTTACTTTGTATTCTCTTTGGACCAAAATAGTCATGAATGTGAATTGTGTATTTTTTTAAATCTGTTAAAAAAATGGTATTCTGTCAGTCAGTATTTCTCTTGCACTACAGTATGTTATTGTAATCTTTTAAGCCAATTATATTAGAGACTGAAACATACCTTCTCATCTCAAGCAGGCATGACATTTTTTTACAGTTATCTTCCAGTGTTATCCCTACCTGCGGCGAAGAATATTTGAATTGAATACAATCACAGTCATTGATAGTAAGAGCATCATAGGAGGTGGAGAAGTGTTTTAATTTAATTTATATTTGTACATATGTTTCTCTCCTGTTGATATGAATATGTATCTGTAACTCTGGTGCTTATTATAGCTTCACAGCTTCAGAAACTCGTAGCCTGTGTGCCTCCTGCCATTTCTAAGGTATTGAAATAAACCGTGAGTACTTGTAAAAGTGGGTGCTTAACCATACCAAAACGCTCTTGTTGTTGTTATTGTTAAGTCAGTCCATCAAACATCTTTTATAAAGCCTGTTTTTACAGCAGCAGTTGTTAGAAAGTGCTTTACAGTCACCCAGCCTAAACCTCAATGAGCAACCTAAGCAGAAGCAACAGCACAGCGGCTAGGAAAAAAAACATGGAAGAAACCTAGAGAGGAACCAGGCATCGAGAGGTGGCCCACCTTCTGGCTGTGTTTTCGTGATTGGTTGGTGTGTCTCTGATCTGTACCAAATATGTACTATTATATTGACAAGATATTCAAGTGACCGCTCTAAATGGAAATACATGTATTTTTTTTCTCAAAATGGCCGAAATGCCACGTGTGTCCGCTTACATAAGTACATTCGTAACAACCTAACCATTACTAAACTTATAGCAATAAAAAAATGTGTAGACTAATTAACACTCATTGACCGCTGATTTTGGGTGGGAAAAAAACGAGCTTTGCCTCCACCTCTTCTTTTTTGACTCCACCAAAACCCCTGAAATTTCCATCCCTAACTATAACGTTTTCCGACAAGATAGAACTGCCAAAAGGGGGCGGAGTTGTAATCTATTGCAGAGATAGCCTGCAGAGTTCTGTCTTACTATCCAGATCTGTACCCAAACAATTCGAGCTTCTACTTTTAAAAATCCAACTTTCCAGAAACAAGACTCTCCCTGTTGCCCCTTGAAATAGACCACCCTCTGCCCTCAGCTGTGCCCTGGACACCATATGTGAACTGATTGCCCCCCATCTATCTTCAGAGCTAGTGCTGCTAGGTGACCTAAACTGGGACATGCTTACTACCCCATCCATCCTGCAATCTAAGCTTGATGCCCTCAATCTCTCACAAATTATAACTGAACCCACCCGGTACAACCCCAAATCCGTAAACATGGGCACCCTCATAGATATCATCCTAACCAACTTGCCCTCCAAATACACCTCTGCTGTTTTCAACCAGGGTCTCAGCGATCACTGCCTCATTGCCTGCATCCGTAACGGGTCTGCAATCAAACGACCACCCCTCATCACTATCAAACGCTCCCTAAAACACTTCAGCGAGCAGGCCTTCCTAATCGACCTGGCCCTGGAAGGATATTGACCTCATCCCGTCAGTAGAGGATGCCTGGTCATTCTTTAAAAGTGCCTTCCTCACCACCTTAAATAAGCATGCCCCTTTGAAAATTTTTTGAACCAGGAACAGATATAGCCCTTGGTTCACTCCAGACCTGACTGCCTTTGACCAGCACAAAAACATTCTGTGGCGTTCTGCATTAGCATCGAATAGCCCCCGTGATATGGAACTTTTCAGGGAAGTCAGGAATAAATATACACAGGCAGTTAGGAAAGCTAAGGTTAGCTTTTTCAAGCAGAAATTTGCATCCTGTAGCACAACCTCAAAAAAATTTGGGACACTAAAGTCTATGGAGAATAAGAGCACCTCCTCCCAGCTGCCCACTGCACTGAGACTAGGAAACACTGTCACCACCAATAAGTGGGAATTTATCGGTGGTGACAGTGTTGAGAATTTGAGAATTTCAATAAGAATTTTATTATGGCTGGCCATGCTTTTCACCTGGCTACCCCTACCCCGGTCAACAGCCCTGCACTCCCCACAGCAACTCACCCAAGCCTCCCTCATTTCTCCTTCACCCAAATCCAGATAGCTGATGTTCTGAAAGAGCTGCAAAATCTGGACCCCTACAAATCAGCCGGGCTAGACAATCTGGACCCTCTCTTTCTAAAATGATCTACCGAAATTGTTGCAATCCCTATTACTAGCCTGTTCAACCTATTTCGTATCCTCTGAGATCCCCAAAGATGGGAAAGCTGCTGCGGTCATCCTCCTCTTCAAAGGGGGAGACACTCTAGACCCAAATCTATCCTACCCTGCCTTTCTAAGGTCTTCGAAAGCTAAGTCAACAAACAGATTACTGTCACGTTCGTCATAATGATGGGGCCAAGGCGCAGCGTGAGTAGAGTTCCACGTAATTTTAATAAACTTAAACTCACCTAACAAAACAACAAACAAACAACCAACCAACCAACCAACCAACCAACCAACCAACCAACCAACCAACTGAAACGTGAAGCTACAGATGTGCAAGCTACAGAAGGCAACTATACATAGACAAGATCCCACAACACAAATTAGGAAAATGGCTACCTAAATATGATCTCCAATCAGAGACAACGATAAACAGCTGTCCCTGATTGGGAACCATATCAGGCCAATATAAACGTACAAAAAAACCTAGACATACAAAAACCCTAGACATACAAAAACTAGAGTACCCACCCTAGTCACACCCTGACCTAAAGAAAATATTAAAAAAATATAAAAGCCACGCTCAAGGTCCTAAACGATATCATAGCCGCCATCGATAAGAGACATTACTGTGCAGCTGTATTCACCGACCTGGCCAAGGCTTTCGACTCTGTCAATCACCACATTCTTCTTGGCAGACTCAACAGCCTTGGTTTCTCAAATGATTGCCTCGCCTGGTTCATCAACTACTTCAGGACACTGTGTTAACTAACCTCCAGACGAGCTTCAGTGCCATACAACTCTCCTTCCGTGGCCTCCAACTGCTCTTAAATTTCCAGTTAAAACTAAGAGCATGCCCTTTAACCGATCGCTGCCCGCACCTGCCCGCCCGTCAAGCATCACTACTCTGGACGGTCCTGACTTGGAATATGTGGACAACTACAAATACCTAGGTGTCTGGTTAGACTGTAAACTCTCCTTTCAGACTCACATTAAGCATCTCTAATCCAAAATTAAATCTAGAATTGGCTTCCTATTTCACAACAAAGCATCCTTCACTCATGCAGCTAAACATACCCTCGTAAAACTGACCATCCTACCAATCCTCGACTTCGGCGATGTCATCTGTAAAATAGCCTCCAACACTCTACTCAACAAATTGGATGCAGTCTATCACAGTGCCATCCGTTTTGTCACCAAAGCCCCATATATTACCCACCACTGCAACCTCTATGCTCTTGTTGAATGGTCATCGCTTCGTACTCATCGCTAAACCCACTGGCTACAGGTTATCTACAAGTCTCTGCTAGGTAAAGCTCCTCCTTATCTCAGCTCACTGGTCACCATAGCAGCACCCACCCGTAGCACGTGCTCTAGCAGGTATATCTCACTGGTCATCCCCAAAGCCAATTCCTCCTTTGGCCGCCTCTTCTTCCAGTTCTCTGCTGCCAATGACTGGAATGAACTGCAAAAATAACTGAAGCTGGAGACTCATATCTCCCTCACTAGCTTTAAGCACCAGCTGTCCAAGCATCTCACAGATCACTGCAGCTGTACATACGTCATCTGTAAATCGCTCATCCAATCTACCTCATCCCCATACTGTATTTGTTTATTTATCCTGCTACTTTTGCACCCCAGCATCTCTACTTGCACATTCATCTTCTGTACATCTACCATTCCAGTGTTTAATTGCTATATTGTAATTACTTCGCCACCATGGCCTATTTATTGCCTTACTTCTCTTATCCTCATTTGCACATGCTGTATATAGATTTTTCTACTGTATTTGTGATTTTATTAAGTTTATTCCATGTGTAACTCTGTGTTGTTGTTTGTGTTGCACAGCTTTATCTTGGCCAGGTCGCAGTTGCAAATGAGAACTTGTTCTCAACTAGCCTACCTGGTTAAATAAAGGTGTTCTCAACTAGCCTACCTGGTTAAATAAAGGTGTTCTCAACTAGCCTACCTGGTTAAATAAAGGTGTTCTCAACTGGCCTACCTGGTTAAATAAAGGTGTTCTCAACTGGCCTACCTGGTTAAATAAAGGTGTTCTCAACTGGCCTACCTGGTTAAATAAAGGTGTTCTCAACTGGCCTACCTGGTTAAATAAAGGTGAAATATAAAATATCTTCCAAGTAGGTTGTTCCCCAGATGTTTAGAAGCACTGTTAAAAGTTACCAGCAGATGTCACTGTTGCATGGCAATGTCACACCAAACCCCTGCATCTCCCAGTGCACGATATCATACCCAAGCAGTAGACCAGGGGATCCAATTTTGCTAGCAATTTTTTTTCACACGACCCCATCATGTAATCAACAGCCAATGTTTACTTAAACTGGGGCTATGACAGTCTATTACAAATCAGTCTGACAGTATTTTGGACAGCATTTCAATCTGAAGAGTATGGTTTAAAGTAACTGAATGGCATTAGAAAGGTATTGGGAAGTTCACAAGATCAGGCAATAATAATATTCTGTGTAGAAAACAATACCATCATTAATTCAGTTATTCCCCCCCCCAGTCTGATTTAGTGCTTAGTCTTGTCCACTCGGTTCTAATGGCTTGTGGACATAGTAGAGGGAAATAGTATGTATGTATGTGTTCCTGAGAGTCTTACATTTCAGTGATGGGGTCATAATATTTTGTAGCTTAAACTATTCAACAGATTCTCAGAACCTGCATCACATTTCCAGCGTGAAAAACAAAGCTTTGAACATGTTTGGAATTTCAAGGGGTGTGTAGACTTTACCTAGACAACCCAGTATATTACCTAGACAACCCAGTATATTACCTAGACAACCCAGTATATTACCTAGACAACCCAGTATATTACCTAGACAACCCAGTATATTACCTAGACAAACCAGTATATTACCTAGACAACCCAGTATATTACCTAGACAACCCAGTATATTACCTAGACCAGACTGTATATTACCTAGACAACCCAGTATATTACCTAGACAACCCAGTATATTACCTAGACAACCCAGTATATTACCTAGACCAGACTGTATATTACCTAGACAACCCAGTATATTACCTAGACAACCCAGTATATTACCTAGACAACACAGTATATTACCTAGACAACCCAGTATATTACCTAGACAACCCAGTATATTACCTAGACAACACATTATATTACCTAGACAACCCAGTATATTACCTAGACAACCCAGTATATTACCTAGACAACCCAGTATATTACCTAGACCAGACTGTATATTACCTAGACAACACAGTATATTAACTAGACCAGACTGTATATTACCTAGACAACCCAGTATATTACCTAGACAACCCAGTATATTACCTAGACAACCCAGTATATTACCTAGACCAGACTGTATATTACCTAGACAACACAGTATATTAACTAGACCAGACTGTATATTACCTAGACAACCCAGTATATTACCTAGACAAACCAGTATATTACCTAGACAAACCAGTATATTACCTAGACAAACCAGTATATTACCTAGATAAACCAGTATATTACCTAGATAAACCAGTATATTACCTAGACAACCCAGTATATTACCTAGACAACACAGTATATTACCTAGACAACCCAGTATATTACCTAGACACCCCAGTATATTACCTAGACAACCCAGTATATTACCTAGACAACCCAGTATATTACCTAGACAAACCAGTATATTACCTAGACAACCCAGTATATTACCTAGACAACCCAGTATATTACCTAGACAAACCAGTATATTACCTAGACAAACCAGTATATTACCTAGACAACCCAGTATATTACCTAGACAACCCAGTATATTACCTAGACAAACCAGTATATTACCTAGACAAACCAGTATATTACCTAGATAAACCAGTATATTACCTAGACAACCCAGTATATTACCTAGACAACACAGTATATTACCTAGACAACCCAGTATATTACCTAGACAACCCAGTATATTACCTAGACAAACCAGTATATTACCTAGACAACCCAGTATATTACCTAGACAAACCAGTATATTACCTAGACAACCCAGTATATTACCTAGACAACCCAGTATATTACCTAGACAACCCAGTATATTACCTAGACAACCCAGTATATTACCTAGACAAACCAGTATATTACCTAGACAAACCAGTATATTACCTAGACAACCAGTATATTACCTAGACAACCCAGTATATTACCTAGACAACACAGTATATTACCTAGACAACCCAGTATATTACCTAGACAAACCAGTATATTACCTAGACAACCCAGTATATTAACCTTAGACAACCCAGTTATGCCTAGACAACCCAGTTATTACCTAGACAAACCAGTATATTACCTAGACAAACCAGTATATTACCTAGACAACCAGTATATTACCTAGACAACCCAGTATATTACCTAGACAACCCAGTATATTACCTAGACAACCCAGTATATTACCTAGACAACCCAGTATATTACCTAGACAACCCAGTATATTACCTAGACAACCCAGTATTTACCTAGACAACCCAGTATATTACCTAGACAAACCAGTATATTACCTAGACAACCAGTATATTACCTAGACAACCCAGTATATTACCTAGACAACCCAGTATATTACCTAGACAACCCAGTATATTACCTAGACAAACCCAGTATATTACCTAGACAAACCAGTATATTACCTAGACAAACCCAGTATATTACCTAGACACCCAGTATATTACCTAGACAACCCAGTATATTACCTAGACAACCCAGTATATTACCTAGACAACCCAGTATATTACCTAGACAACCCAGTATATTACCTAGACAACCCAGTATATTACCTAGACAACCCAGTATATTACCTAGACAACCCAGTATATTACCTAGACAACCAGTATATTACCTAGACAAACCAGTATATTACCTAGACAACCCAGTATATTACCTAGACAACCCAGTATATTACCTAGACAACCCAGTATATTACCTAGACAACCCAGTATATTACCTAGACAAACCAGTATATTACCTAGACAAACCAGTATATTACCTAGACAACCCAGTATATTACCTAGACAACCCAGTATATTACCTAGACAACCCAGTATATTACCTAGACAACCCAGTATATTACCTAGACAACCCAGTATATTACCTAGACAACCTAGTATATTACCTAGACAAAACCAGTATATTACCTAGACAACCCAGTATATTACCTAGACAACCCAGTATATTACCTAGACAACCCAGTATATTACCTAGACAACCCAGTATATTACCTAGACAAACCAGTATATTACCTAGACAAACCAGTATATTACCTAGACAAACCAGTATATTACCTAGACAACACAGTATATTAACTAGACAACACAGTATATTACCTAGACAACACAGTATATTACCTAGACAACACAGTATATTACCTAGACGACACAGTATATTACCTAGACAACACAGTATATTACCTAGACAACAAGGTATATTACCTAGACAACAAGGTATATTACCTAGACAACAAGGTATATTACCTAGACAACAAGGTATATTACCTAGACAACAAGGTATATTACCTAGACAACCCAGTATATTACCTAGACAACCCCGTATATTACCTAGACAACCCCGTATATTACCTAGACAACCCAGTATATTACCTAGACAACAAGGTATATTACCTAGACAACCCAGTATATTACCTAGACAAACCAGTATATTACCTAGACAACCCAGTATATTACCTAGACAAACCAGTATATTACCTAGACAACCCAGTATATTACCTAGACAACCCAGTATATTACCTAGACAACAAGGTATATTACCTAGACAACAAGGTATATTACCTAGACAACAAGGTATATTACCTAGACAACAAGGTATATTACCTAGACAACAAGGTATATTACCTAGACAACCCAGTATATTACCTAGACAACCCCGTATATTACCTAGACAACCCCGTATATTACCTAGACAACCCAGTATATTACCTAGACAACAAGGTATATTACCTAGACAACAAGGTATATTACCTAGACAACAAGGTATATTACCTAGACAACAAGGTATATTACCTAGACAACAAGGTATATTACCTAGACAACAAGGTATATTACCTAGACAACAAGGTATATTACCTAGACAACAAGGTATATTACCTAGACAACCCAGTATATTACCTAGACAACAAGGTATATTACCTAGACAACCCAGTATATTACCTAGACAACAAGGTATATTACCTAGACAACCCAGTATATTACCTAGACAACCCAGTATATTACCTAGACAACAAGGTATATTACCTAGACAACCCCGTATATTACCTAGACAACCCAGTATATTACCTAGACAACAAGGTATATTACCTAGACAACAAGGTATATTACCTAGACAACAAGGTATATTACCTAGACAACAAGGTATATTACCTAGACAACAAGGTATATTACCTAGACAACCCAGTATATTACCTAGACAACAAGGTATATTACCTAGACAACAAGGTATATTACCTAGACAACAAGGTATATTACCTAGACAACCCAGTATATTACCTAGACAACAAGGTATATTACCTAGACAACCCAGTATATTACCTAGACAACAAGGTATATTCCCTAGACAACCCAGTATATTACCTAGACAACAAGGTATATTACCTAGAAAACACTGTATATTACCTAGACAACCCTGTATATTAACTAGACAACAAGGTATATTACCTAGACAACCCACTATATTAACTAGACAACACTGTATATTACCTAGACAACCCAGTATATTAACTAGACAACCCAGTATATTACCTAGACAACCCAGTATATTAACTAGACAACCCAGTATATTACCTAGACAACCCAGTATATTACCTAGATAACCCAGTATACTACCTAGACAACCCAGTATATTACCTAGACAACACAATATATTACCTAGACAACACAATATATTACCCCCCCCCCACACACACACACATATGCAATTCACTCACACTTTTTCTCACAAACACAGTGCCCTCTGCCACTTACACACACTCTGTTATGGTTTCAAGGAGAGAAATAGTGTGTGTTGATGAGTGTGTGAGTGACAGAAGCTATCATTCCACAAAGCTGCAGATTCCGTGATTTATGGTCAGGGCCTGTCCAGCTCTGTGGAATTTTCCCAAAATAAGTTTGTGTAAACAGAGTGCGACAGAGAGCCCCTCAGAGCAGACTGGTATGCATAAACAGTTTGAACAGTGTGGGGCAGTGTAACCCCCCCTCCATCGCTCACCTCCCCCTCTCTCCAGTCTACACACACACACACACACACACACACACACACACACACACACACACACACACACACACACACACACACACACACACACACACACACACTCCTGAGTGTTTACCATGCTGCACACACACACCTAGACAGACACGGAGACACACACACAGTAATACACTTAGGCAGGCACGCAGAGTCGCAGACACACAGATGTATACAGACAGACATAATACACTGATGTTAAAAACAGACCTAGTGACATCATAGGCAGACAAATACTGTTTACCCTCACACAGTAAATACTGTTTACACTCACACAGTAAATACTGTTTACCCTCACACAGTAAATACTGTTTACCCTCACACAGTAAATACTGTTTACACTCACACAGTAAATACTGTTTACACTCACACAGTAAATACTGTTTACCCTCACACAGTAAAAACAGTTTACCCTCACACAGTAAATACTGTTTACACTCACACAGTAAATACTGTTTACCCTCACACAATAAATACTGTTTACCCTCACACAGTAAATACTGTTTACACTCACACAGTAAATACTGTTTACCCTCACACAATAAATACTGTTTACCCTCACACAGTAAATACTGTTTACCCTCACACAGTAAATACTGTTTACCCTCACACAGTAAATACTGTTTAGCCTCACACAGTAAATACTGTTTAGCCTCACACAGTAAATACTGTTTACCCTCACACAGTAAATACTGTGTACCCTCACGCAGTAAATACTGTTTTCCCTCACGCAGTAAATACTGTTTACCCTCACACAATGAATACTGTTTACCCTCACACAGTAAATACTGTTTACCCTCACACAGTAAATACTGTTTACCCTCATAAAATAAATACTGTTTACCCTCTGTCATGACTTCCGCCGAGGTCGGTCCCTCTCCTTGTTCGGGAGGCATTCGGCAGTCAACGCCACCGGTCTTCTAGCCATCGCGGATCCACCTTTCATTTTCCATTTGTTTCGTCTTGTTTTCCCGCACACCTGGTTTGCATTCCCTCATTACTCGTCGGGCATATAACTCTGTTTCCCCCCATGTCTGTGTGTGGAATTGTTATATGTAAATGTATGTGTACTCCAGGCTGGTTAGCGCCGGGTCATTGTAACCCGTGTGTGTTTAGTTTTCTATGTACTGTGTTCTGTTCGCCTCAATAAAGGGCTCCGTTTGCTCCCCATGTCTGCTCTCTTGCGCCTGACTTCCCTGTAGACAGTTACGCACTCCTTTACACCCTCACACAATACATACTGTTTACCCTCACACAATACATACTGTTTACTCTCACACAATATATACTGTTTACTCTCACACAATATATACTGTTTACCCTCACACAATACATACTGTTTACCCTCACGCAATAAAGACTGTTTACCCTCACACAATAAATACTGTATACATACACAATAAATACTGTATACCTCACACACAGTAATACATTTTGACCCTCACATGTACACACATGTACACACATGTACACACACACACGCACGCACACACACACACACACACACACACACACACACACACACACACACACACACACACACACACACACACACACACACACACACACACACACACACACACACACACACACACACACAGTAATACATTTTGACACTCACACGTACACATACAACAGCATAGGGTAATGTTAAGTAACCCCCGTGTCTTGTCCCCCTCCCTCCCTCCCTCCCTCCCTCCCTCCCTTTCGCGCTGTCTCTATCTCCTTCCCTCTCTCGCTGTCTCTCTCTCCTTCCCTCTCTTGCTGTCTCTCTCTCCTTCCCTGTCTCGCTGTCTCTCTCTCCTTCCCTCCCTCGCGGACTCTCTCTCCTTCCCTCTCTTGTGGTCTCTATCTCCTTCCCTCTCTCGCGGTCTCTCTCTCCTTCCCTCTCTCGCTTCTCTAGCTCCTTCCCTCTCTCGCTGACTCTCTCTCCTTCCCTCTCTTGCTGTCTCTCTCTCCTTCCCTCTCTTGCGGTCTCTCTCCTTCCCTCTCTCGCTGTCTCTATCTATCTATAGTCTTGAGCTTCCTCTCAGTCCTGAGCTACCCCTCAGTCCTGAGCTGACCCTCAGTCCGGAGCTGCCCCTCAGCCCATTGGGGCCCTCTGTTAGGGTTCTTAGGCCAAGGTCAGTGGCGAGGGTCGCCACTCTAAGGACGCTAAGTAAGCAGACATCACCCATGTCACACCTAGGTAATATACAGTGTTGTCTAGGTAATACACAGTCTGGTCTAGGTAATATACAGTGTTGTCTAGGTAATATACAGTGTTGTCTAGGTAACATACAGTGTTGTCTAGGTAATACACAGTCTGATCTAGGTAATATACAGTGTTGTCTAGGTAACATACAGTGTTGTCTAGGTAATACACAGTCTGATCTAGGTAATATACAGTGTTGTCTAGGTAATATACTGTGTTGTCTAGGTAATACACAGTCTGATCTAGGTAATATACAGTGTTGTCTAGGTAATATACAGTGTTGTCTAGGTAATATACAGTGTTGTCTAGGTAATATACAGTGTTGTCTAGTTAATATACAGTCTGGTCTAGTTAATATACAGTCTGGTCTAGGTAATATACAGTGTTGTCTAGGTAATATACAGTGTTGTCTAGGTAATATACAGTGTTGTCTAGGTAATATTCAGTGTTGTCTAGGTAATATTCAGTGTTGTCTAGGTAATATTCAGTGTTGTCTAGGTAATATACAGTCTGGTATAGGTAATATACAGTCTGGTCTAGGTAATATACCGTGTTGTCTAGGTAATATACAGTGTTGTCTAGGTAATATACAGTGTTGTCTAGGTAATATTCAGTGTTATCTAGGTAATATTCAGTGTTGTCTAGGTAATATACTGTGTCGTCTAGGTAATATACAGTGTTGTCTAGGTAATATACAGTCTGGTCTAGGTAATTGTTACGGTTTTCTTCTGGTGAAAGAGAGGCGGACCAAAAAGCAGCATGGTTATTCATAAACATCTTTAATGAAAGATGAAAAATAGAACAATATACAAAACAAGAAACGTGAAAAAAACGAAACAGCCCTATCTGGTGCAAAACACAGAGACAGGAAACAATCACCCACGAAATACCCAAAGAATATGGCTGCCTAAAAATGGTTCCCGATCAGAGACAACGATAAACACCTGCCTCTGATTGAGAACCACTCTGGGCAACCATAGACTTACCTAGAATACTACACTGAACACAACCCCATCAATCTACAAAACCCCTAGACAAGACAAACACATAATCACCCATGTCACACCCTGGCCTGACCACAATAATAAAGAAAACACAGAACACTAAGGCCAGAGCGTGACAGTACCCCCCCAAAGGTGCGGACTCCCGGCCGCACACCTAAACCTATAGGGGAAGGTCTGGCGCGGGACGTGGACCCCACTCCAACATAGTCTTAGTCTGCTTACTTAGCGTCCTTAGAGTGGCGACCCTCACCACCGACCTTGGCCTAAGAACCCTAACAGAGGGCCCCACTGGGCTGAGGGGCAGCTCCGGACTGAGGGTCAGCTCGGGACTGAGGTAGCTCAGGACTGAGGGGTAGCTCAGGACTGAGGGGTAGCTCAGGACTGAGAGGAAGCTCAAGACTGAGAGGAAGCTCAGGACTGAGAGGAAGCTCAGGCAGGTTGATGGCTCTGGCAGATCCTGGCTGACTGGTGGCTCTGGCAGATCTTGGCTGACTGGCGGCTCTGGCAGATCCTGGCTGACTGGCGGCTCTGGCAGATCCTGGCTGACTGGCTGACTGGCGGATCCTGGCTGAATGGCGGATCCTGGCTGAATGGCGGATCCTGGCTGAATGGCGGCTCTGGCAGATCCTGGCTGACTGGCGGCACTGGCGGATTACCTAGGCAATTCTAACACTATTTCTAACATTAACCCTAAACCCCTAGAAATAGCATTTGACCTTATGGGGACTAACAAAATGTCCCCAGTTGGTACAATTTTTGTTACTATTCTTTACTATTCTTCTGGGCCCCACAGGTATAGTTAAACACACACACATACAAAGATCAGAATTGCGGATTAATGCTTGTATCACTGTTCAGGAATGCTGACCATAACTGAGGCATGTCTGATTTTGAGGTGGAGTTTTTTGAACACTTGATATGGAGATGTTGAGTCAGCCCTTCCATTGAGACACACACATACACACAGACTGGCTCCACCACTCCTATGACAGGTTATGACACCCCTATGACAGGTTATGACACCCCTATGACAGGTTATGACACCCCTATGACAGGTATGGAGCAGCAGGGTTGGGAAAAGTCGGATGTCACAGCGAGACCTTCTAAAGTCGGAAGTTTACATACACCTTAGCCAAATGCATTTATTTTTCACAATTCCTGATATTTAATCCTAGTAAAAATTCGCTGTGTTAGGTCAGTTAGGATCACCACTTTATTTTAAGAATGTGAAATGACAGAATAATAGTAGAGAGAATGATTTATTTCAGCTTTTATTTCTTTCATCACATTCCCAGTGGGTCAGAAGTTTACACACACTTAATTAGTATTTGGTAGCATTGCGTTTAAATTGTTTAACTTGGGTCAAACGTTTCGGGTAGCCTTCCACAAGCTTCCCACAATAAGTTGAGTGAATTTTGGCCCATTCCTCCTGACAGAGCTGTTGTAACTGAGTCAGGTTTGTAGGCCTCCTAGCTCGCACACGCTTTTTCAGTTCTGCCCACACATTTTCTATAGGATTGAGGTCAGGGCTTTGTGATGGCCACTCCAATACCTTGACTTTGTTGTCCTTAAGCCATTAAGCTCAAGTATGCTTGAGGTCATTGTCCATTTGGAAGACCCATTTGCCACCAAGCTTCAACTTCCTGACTGATGTCTTGAAATTTTGCTTCAATTTATCCACATAATTTTCATCCCTCATGATGCCATCTATTTTTTTAAGTGCACCAGTCCCTCCTGTAGCAAAGCACCCCCACAACATGATGCTGCCACCCCCGTGCTTCACGGTTGGGATGGTGTTCTTCGGCTTGCATCACAAACCTATTTTTGTTTCATCGGACAGGAGGACATTTCTCCAAAAAGTACGATCTTTGTCCCCATGTGCAGTTGCAAACCGTGGCTTTTCTATGGCGGTTTAGGAGCAGTGGCTTCTTCCTTGCTGAGTGGCCTTTCAGGTTATGTCGATATAGGACTCGTTTTACTGTGGATATAGACCTGTTTCCTCCAGCATCTTCACACGGTCCTTTGCTGTTTGCTTGATTTGCACTTTTCGCACCAAAGTACGTTCATCTCTAGGAGACAGAACACGTCTCCTTCCTGAGCGGTATGACAGCTGCGTGGTCCCATGGTGTTTAAACTTGCACACTATTGTTTGTACAGATGAACATGGTACCTTCAGGCTTTTGGAAATTGCTCCCAAGGATGAACCAGACTTGTGGAGGTCTACAATATTTTTTCTGAGGTCTTGTCTGATTTCTTTTGATTTTTCCATGATGTCAAGCAAAGAGGCACCGAGTTTGAAGGTCAGCCTTGAAATACATCCACAGGTACACCTCTAATTGACTCAAATTATGTCAATTAGCCTATCAGAAGCTTATAAAGCCATGACATAATTGTCTGGAATTTTCCAAGCTGTTTCAAGGCGCAGTCAACTTAGTGTATGTGAACTTCTGACCCACTGGAATTGTAACATAGTGAATTATAAGTGAAATTATCTGTCTGTAAGCAATTGTTGGAAAAATGACTTGTGTCATGTACAAAGTAGATGTCCTAACCGACTTTCCAAAACTATAGTTTGTTAACAAGAGATTTGTGGAGTGGTTGAAAAACTAGTTTTAATGACTCCAGCCTAAGTGTATGTAAACTTCCGACTTCAACTGTACATAGTGCACTATTTTTGACCAGGGCCCGTTCCCTCTTTAGGGAATAGGGTGCTATCTGGGATACAGGAAAGGTTGATTTTATTGTTATTTTTTAATGTGATTTACTCCCGTCTGTTTCTCACTTAGAGCAGACCAGCCTTTAACAATCACGTTTTCTCAACAACAGGTTACGGTCAATAATATCGAAGGCTGCATTGAAATCTAACAGTGCAAATCAATATCAAATCTTGTTTTATTGGTCACATACACGTGATTAGCAGATGTTATTGTGGGTGTAGAGAAAAGCTTGTGCTTCTGTGCAGTAATATCTAACAAGTAATATCTAACAAATTACACAACGTATACCCAATACACACTAATCTAATTAGGAATGAATTAAGACAATATACATATTTGGACGGGCGATGTCAGAACGGAACGAACTAAGATACATTAGAATAGTATAGTACATGCATATGAGATGAGTAATGCAAGATATGTAAACATTATTAAGTGACTAAGATACCGTAGAATAGTGTAGAATAGTGTAGAATAGTGTAGAATAGGGTACATACATATGAGATGAGTACATACAGCTCCCACGAGCTTCTTATTAGCAATTTATTTCAACCAATAATCAGTCATTTGTGTAACTGCGGTACATGTTGAGTGCCCTTCTGTAAAAGCATGCTGAAAGTCTGTTTTGATGATTTGTTTACAGAGAAATAACATTATATTTTGTCAAACACCATTTTTTTGCAACAGTTTAACAGCGAGCTGGCAGCAAGCTGAGAGGTCTGCTGTTAGAACCGGTAAAGGCTGCATTACTACTCCTGGTTAGTGGAATGACTCTGGCTTCCCTCCAGGCCTGAGGACCAACTCCTTCCTGTATAGTCAGATTAAAGATATGAACGTGGCCATAGTCAGCTACGATCCTCAGTAGCTTTCCAGCTAAGTTGTCAATGCCAGGAGGTTTGTAAGGGATTTCCTCCTCCTCTTCCGAAGAGGAGAGGCGATAAGGATCGGAGGACCAATATGCGGCGTGGTAAGTGTCCATGGTTCTTTTAATAAGAAATACTACACATGAACAACTGAATACAAAAACAATAAATGTGGAACAAACAAAACCCAAAACAGTACCGCGTGGTGAACAACACAGACACGGAAACAAACACTCACAACCAAACAGTGAAACCCAGGCTACCTAAGTATGATTCTCAATCAGAGACAACTAATGACACCTGCCTCTGATTGAGAACCATACTAGGCCGAAACATACAAATCCCCAAATCATAGAAAAACAAACATAGACTGCCCACCCCAACTCACGCCCTGACCATACTAAATAACGACAAAACAAAGGAAATAAAGGTCAGAACGTGGCAAGGTTTGTCATTACCGATCGATAATAATTTGTCCATCTCTCCCACACTAATGTTACAATGCTTTTTATCCATTATTTGTTTTTGTTATGCATGAATACAATGGCTCACTGGTAGTTGTTGCCATTTCCTGCTTAATTTGCCCACATTGCCAGTTAAGTAATCATTAAAATAATTGGCAACATCAAATTGTTTTGGGATGATTACGCCAATTGAATTTGGTTTTAAGATCACAATTTCATTTAAAATACTCAAAGTTTTTTTTTTCATCATTCTTTTATATAATTGATCTAAACTTTATAATAGAGCCAGGATGTTAAATAATTAGTTAGTCGGAGCCAGGATGTTAAATAATTAGTTAGTCGGAGCCAGGATGTTACAGCATTAGTTAGTTGGAGCCAGGATGTTAAATAATTAGTTAGTTGGAGCCAGGATGTTAAATAATTAGTTAGTCGGAGCCAGGATGTTAAATAATTAGTTAGTCGGAGCCAGGATGTTAAATAATTAGTTAGTCGGAGCCAGGATGTTAAATAATTAGTTAGTCGGAGCCAGGATGCTAAATAATTAGTTAGTCGGAGCCAGGATGTTAAATAATTAGTTAGTCGGAGCCAGGATGTTAAATAATTAGTTAGTCGGAGCCAGGATGTTAAATAATTAGTTAGTTGGAGCCAGCATGATACAGCATTAGTTAATCGGAGCCAGCATGTTACAGCATTAGTTAGTCGGAGCCAGCATGTTACAGCATTAGTTAGTTGGAGCCAGCATGTTACAGCATTAGTTAGTTGGAGCCAGCATGTTACAGCATTAGTTAGTTGGAGCCAGCATGTTAAATAATTAGTTAGTTGGATCCAGGATGTTAAATAATTAGTTAGTTGGAGCCAGCATGTTACAGCATTAGTTAATCGGAGCCAGCATGTTAAATAATTAGTTAGTTGGAGCCAGCATATTAAATAATTAGTTAGTTGGAGTCAGCACGTTAAATAATTAGTTAGTTGGAGTCAGCCTTTAAAAGCATTAGTAGCGGGCATTCGCCTCCCTCTGAGGTCAGTAATAGAGTTCAGTAGGCGTCCCAGGACCTGATGTTATAATTGTCTCAGTGGCTCAGAGGGATGAGACGGTTTACCGCCAGATCCTGAGGTGAGGTTGTCTAGCATGTCGTCTTGTCTGCCACAGGGAGAGACAGACACAGTTATTAAGCCAACACAAAGCCCCTCGCTAAAGCCACAGGCTTCCAGGACACTCAATTTCCTCTAACTCTCTGACCCTTTCTGTTTCTATCTCACTGAACCTCTTTGTTTGTCTCTCTGACCCTCTGTTTCTCTCTCTCTCTCTCTCTCTCTCTCTCCCTCTCTCTCTCTCTGACCCTCCCTGTCACTCTCTTTTTCTCTGGGTAGCAGTCCCTGTTACTCTGTCAGCATTATCCTCCATCTAGTGGTGATGTGCAGCTCTGTCTGCATTATCCTCCATCTAGTGGTGATGTGCAGCTCTGTCTGCATTATCCTCCCTCTAGTGGTGATGTGCAGCTCTGTCAGCATTATCCTCCCTCTAGTGGCGATGTGCAGCTCTGTCAGCATTATCCTCCCTCTAGTGGTGATGTGCATCTCTGTCAGCATTATCCTCCCTCTAGTGGTGATGTGCAGCTCTGTCCGCATTATCCTCCCTCTAGTGGTGATGTGCAGCTCTGTCCACATTATCCTCCATCTAGTGGTGATGTGCAACTCTGTCAACATTATCCTCCCTCTAGTGGTGATGTGCAGCTCTGTCCGCATTATCCTCTAGTGGTGATATGCGGCTCTGTCAGCATTATCCTCCCTCTAGGGGTGATGTGCAGCTCTGTCAGCATTATCCTCCCTCTAGTGGTGATGTGCAACTTGCACACTGCTCTGGCTGCATGCTGTTTCCAATCACTTCCAATCACTTGAAATGACTAACAGTATATCAAATACGTTGAAGAACTAACTTAAACCCAATTAGTACAAAAGCTGTGTCTCTCTCTATCTTCCCACCACTTCTCTAAGGTTCATTTCAGGTCGATCCAGTCGTGTATCTGTCTATTCTCTGGCAGAGAACGAAGTAATGGAAATGAAGTCCTAGAGAACACAAGCTCATTGTGACTGTGTGGTATGGCGAGATTAACACAACGGAATATTGGAGAGAGACGATCGGGATGGGCAGGTGTGTGTGTGTGTGTGTGTTCATGTCTGCATGCCTATGTTTGTGTGTGTGTGTGTGTGTGTGTGTGTGTGTGTGTGTGTGTGTGTGTGTGTGTGTGTGTGTGTGTGTGTGTGTGTGTGTGTGTGTGTGTGTGTGTGTGTGTGTGTATTTCGGTATCAGGGATAACAATAAGGCTAACATGCCAGTCATTGTGAGTAAATGACAACGGGCTGTAGCAGCTTAACGTCACCACCTAGGTCAGAGAAGTATAATCACTGGGGTTTTGCTAGGGCAGGAGTCAAACCCACACCTCTGATGTTGAAAGCACCATCCCTCAACCAACCGAGCCATCCACTTCATAGGGGCTGCGTAAAGGGCTCATAGGGGCTTCGTAAAGGGTTCATAGGGGCTTCGTAAATTGTTCAGTGGGGCTGCGTAAAGGGCTCATAGCTTACTTGTGAGAACTTCTCCCTAGCTGTGTGTCTGTCAGTCTGTTTGGGTCTGAATGATGACAGTCTGCCCAGAGAGACTCAAACCCTCTTTAATATTCTGAAGAGATAATTGCTTAGCGTTCCTCAGCTCTGTGCAAAGAGAAGGAACGCCAGCTTTTCTCCAATATAAATTATTCATACAACTGGGAATGTTTGAAAATAGGTGTGTAGTAAGCAAATATTTTGGACCGTCCGATGAGTTGACTGACGTAGAGCTAGGAGAATATATGGTGGAGGCTACATGGTCAGTATTTGGGAAAATGTCAGATATGCACCTTACGGTATGCATGCATAAACACACACATGGGAACGCAGTCAAACAGACAGACACACACACATGGTGAGAAATCTGATTTGTGTGTGCGTGCGTGCATGTTCGTACGTGCCTGCATGTGTCTGTATGCGTGCTTGTGTGTGTGTCTGTATGCGTACTTGTGCTTGTGTGTGTGTGTGTGTGTGTGTGTGTGTGCGTGCAGCCAGCACAGAGACATACTGACATGTCTGTCACAGAGGTAATGCCCTCAGCATTAGTTTGTGTGTGTGTGTGTGTGTGTGTGTTTGTGTGTGTGTGTGTGTGTGCACGTGCGCGTGGGTTTCCCTCCGTGTGAATTCCTCCTTTGCCACTAGATGTGACCGCCAGCTATAGAACTGTTAAAGGGAAACTCGGCTATAACTGCATTTTCCTACTGAACCGAAACAGAGTAGAGGTGCGTGCTTGAGGTAATATGAAGACACTGTCTGATGTCCGGAGAATATATAAATACATTTCATCATCTGTGACCTCTTTTTATGTGTTATAATTATGTGAAAGGAACAATAATACTTTATCTAATGAGAATTTAGGGTTTAATTGTATTCATTGAATGATCAGTGTGAGGAATGTTGCATGTAATGTATCACCTACCATGTTTAGTTTAAGTGTGTTTCAAAACTATACCATCATTTCCCTTTGCTTTGCATGAACGAATGAATGTTTTTAACACTTCTGTTCGTGATAAGTTTTACTTCTAAAATGCTGAGCGCTAGAAAAGTTTGTTGATAACATTCTATGTTATTTTGCCCTCTTCGCTGAGCTAAAGATGGCTCACTCTTGAAACCTCAGAAGACTGTCTGTTTTGCCATCTCTGGTGTATGAATGGAGCGCTGAGAATCCTGACACAGAAGCTGCCATGACGGATGGCATTCCCTATCAGACCTGGCAGTGCCAACCACCACACATCACACGCGCACACACACACAGGCACACAGACATCAAAGCCTGGTCTGACCTCGGCCTGCATACCTGCCTGCTCTCCACCGATAACGGTCTGTTTGAAACCCAAGAATACCCACCTTCTCCTCTATCCCTCCTTCGCTTCCACCTCACTCCCTTCCTCTATCCCTCCTTCGCTTCCACCTCACTCCCTTCCTCTATCCCTCCTTCGCTTCCACCTCACTCCCTTCCTCTATCCCTCCTTCGCTTCCACCTCACTCCCTTCCTCTATCCCTCCTTCGCTTCCACCTCTCTCCCTTCCTCTATCCCTCCTTCGCTTCCACCTCACTCCCTTCCTCTATCCCTCCTTCGCTTCCACCTCACTCCCTTCCTCTATCCCTCCTTCGCTTCCACCTCTCTCCCTTCCTCTATCCCTCCTTCGCTTCCACCTCACTCCCTTCCTCTATCCCTCCTTCGCTTCCACCTCACTCCCTTCCTCTATCCCTCCTTCGCTTCCACCTCACTCCCTTCCTCTATCCCTCCTTCGCTTCCACCTCACTCCCTTCCTCTATCCCTGCTTCGCTTCCACCTCACTCCCTTCCTCTATCCCTCCTTCGCTTCCACCTCACTCCCTTCCTCTATCCCTGCTTCGCTTCCACCTCACTCCCTTCCTCTATCCCTGCTTCGCTTCCACCTCACTCCCATCCTCTATCCCTCCTTCGCTTCCACCTCACTCCCATCCTCTATCCCTCCTTTGCTTCCACCTCTCTCCCTTCCTCTATCCCTCCTTCGCTTCCACCTCTCTCCATCCTTGATGATTGAAAGCAAAACAAGATGGGCATTTGAAAGAGAGCTCCAATGACCTGGGCTATGAGTGGATTTGGGAAATAGGACAAAGAGACATCAGAGCAAGATTTCAGGTGCTTATTGTGGAAACTAATTGAAGTGAAAAACTATTTGATGAGGATGGAATTTAAAGTTTTAGATGTTATTGATAGCTAGATGAAAGAGTAAATTGCAACAGCATACAAAGGTAGGGGAAATTCCCTTGACTTGTTCACCTCATTCAAATGGTTGTGGACATAACAAGCTAGTTGACATCATCAATGAAATCATTGCAATTCTGTAAAAGTGAAGTTGGGGATAAAACAGGCTTTGAACTTTGAAGAGGCAGTAGTATTATTCTTATTAGATAGTATTTTAGTTTACTTAGCATGCTGAGTGTGTGGGTGCAGTGGGGGAGGAGGGGGGGGGGAGTCATTGAGTCCGATCCAGGAATTGTAAGAGATATGATCCAATTAAAGAAAGAAAAAGAAACCGAAAACATCACGACACAGACCCTTTGGAGGGCATGTGCTCAAAAAGAAGAAAAAGGGCAAATTCACACAACAGCGTCATTGACCAATGATTACAAAAAGAGGGGAAAGCAGCACCATCTGAGAAGTAAAATATTTGTGAACTGGAGTAAATTCAGCAATTATTAACAATAACCAACACACTTTCAGTCAAAATAGAAGATTGTAGGGAGAGGTTTGGGGGTGGGGGTGCTGCAATGTTTTCGCTGACATGGGAAAGCTATTATTAGTACACACAGCACCCCTACTTCCCAGGGTTGTGGTAAGAAATACTGTAGTCTATCATTACTATATCCAACCCAACTCCATTTGTTACACTCATGTTATCCCAGTGGTTTGCAAAATGTTTGACTCCAAACCTGTGAAAATGAGTGGTTCAAAACTCGCGACCCCCGTGCACGCACATGCACGTGTGCACAAGCGCACACGCGCTTATAATCGTTGCGCTAATGTAGCCTGTCATTACAGCCACGAACGGTGACGTATTTTCAAAACCCAAGATAGACGACAGAAATTAATTGTTTTAAATTAAATAGTTGTACCGTTGCATTTGGAGCTGAAAGTCATTCATGTTAGCAGCCAATATCAACAATGGTTATACTGTATCATGTCTCTTTTCTGGAGTCCACAAGAGTAAAAAAAAAAGCATACGACCTACTTGTAGCAGTGGTTGCCGGTTCAGGTGGATAGCAGGTTCTGTCTGCACCGCGCCCTCACGTCGGAGGGCAGCCTATCTGCAGAGTGCTCGTTGCCAGCCGGGTAGCCCTGTTTTTCCTTACAAATATCATAATAAATTCGCCAGGATATGTTCATCCCGTAATATTGATGGCAGTGCGATTTTACAGCTGCTTATCTTTAGACATATAGCCAGTAGCCACCCAAACGAGGCCTATCTGAAATAAGACAATAATAACTCAAATAACCAGGTAACCTGTTGTTCTGGCAAAGATGAGTCGGTAGTAGATTGCTAAACTGTATTTTATATGGATGATAAACTTAGGCCTACTCTGTTTTTGCAAAATTGGAGGAAATTAAACTAGTTATTTCTGGTCACTAGTATGGATATGAGCGCCGCCTTTGCACGCCAATGCTGATGACTGGCCATTGGTCAACAATCAAGATGCACAACTTGTTGGTTCTGAAGCATAGATGGTAATTTAACGACGACTTGTAGGCAATGGTCTCAGAACAATGACAAAATCTATATAAAAACAACACAAAAATGTTTTTTTGGGGGGGAAATTATACCACCACCGAAAAGGGCACTTCGGTGACTGGAAGGGCATAGGGACATGTGCCCTATCTGTGCACGTGCCCGACGATCATCATGACACGGTGTTAAAGGATGTGGAATCAGCACTATTAAAACACTAGGACATGACTCTGAGCTCCACATTCCACATCCCATTAAAGATTTGTGTCAGAAAAGTACTCAACACTTTTAACACTGGCAAAAAAAACTCACTGTCCTCTCTCTGTCTGTCTGGTCATTTTCTTTTATTCCTTCATCTCTCTCTCTCTCTCTCTCTCTCTCTCTCTCTCTCTCTCTCTCTCTCTCTCTCTCTCTCTCTCTCTCTCTCTCTGTCTCTCTCTCTCTGTCTCTGTCTCTCTCTCTCTGTCTCTCTCTCTCTCTCTCTCTCAGACCTGACATAACCCAAGCAGAAAGACTGTTTTTTTTTTAACATTTGAAATGTTTTTACATGTGATCATCCCTCCAGCCCCAGTATGTATTTGAGGCGCCATGCAGCTTAAATGAAGGAATCTGAAAATGAAGGTATTTAATTTATAATCCCTTTACAATGAGCCTTCCGACTGTCAGGGCATAGCGGCTTGGGATGCGTCCCAAATGATACCGTGTTCCCTATTTAGTGCACAATATAAGGAATAAGGTACCATTTGAGACGCAAATATGGAGCTGGCGTCGAGCAGGGGAAGTGAGACCACACCACTGCTTCACTGCACTAGGCAATCCAGGTTACACCCCTACATTATAATAAACAAGCCGGTTGAAGTTGTAAATTATACATTGATCCCATCACTACTATCAATATAAGGCACCTCGCGTTGTTGTTGTTGTAAATGTGGACGTTATTGGTGCTGTAGTTATATAGCCAATAAAAATGTCCTGAACTTCTTGACCACATAAATAATGAAACACATTTATTGGCTGCCCTGTCTGTGTTACTCCAGTAAAGTTCTTAGGGCACTCATATTGATATAGTATAATATAGTATTGGTATAGTATAATATAGTATTGATATAGTATAATATAATATTGATATAGTATAATATAGTATTGGTATAGTATAATATAGTATTGATATAGTATAATATAGTATTGATATAGTATAATATAGTATTGGTATAGTATAATATAGTATAATATAGTATTGATATAGTATAATATAGTATTGGTATAGTATAATATAGTATTGGTATAGTATAATATAGTATTGGTATAGTATAATATAGTATTGATATAGTATAATATAGTATAATATAGTATTGGTATAGTATTGATATAGTATAATATAGTATTGATATAGTATAATATAGTATTGGTATAGTATAATATAGTATTGATATAGTATAATATAGTATTGGTATAGTATAATATAGTATTGATATAGTATAATATAGTATTGGTATAGTATAATATAGTATTGGTATAGTATAATATAGTATTGGTATAGTATAATATAGTATTGGTATAGTATTGGTATAGTATAATATAGTATTGGTATAGTATAATATAGTATTGGTATAGTATATAGTATTGGTATAGTATAATATAGTATTGATATAGTATAATATAGTATTGGTATAGTATAATATAGTATTGGTATAGTATAATATAGTATTGATATAGTATAATATAGTATTGGTATAGTATAATATAGTATTGGTATAGTATAATATAGTATTGATATAGTATAATATAGTATTGATATAGTATAATATAGTATTGATATAGTATAATATAGTATTGGTATAGTATAATATAGTATTGATATAGTATAATATAGTATTGATATAGTATAATATAGTATTGATATAGTATAATATAGTATTGGTATAGTATTGATATAGTATAATATAGTATTGGTATAGTATAATATAGTATTGGTATAGTATAATATAGTATTGATATAGTATAATATAGTGTTGATATAGTATAATATAGTATTGATATAGTATAATATAGTATTGATATAGTATAATATAGTATTGGTATAGTATAATATAGTATTAGTATAGTATAATATAGTATTGGTATAGTATAATATAGTATTGGTATAGTATAATATAGTATTGGTATAGTATAATATAGTATTGGTATAGTATAACCACATACTATGGCGTATGCTCTTCTACTTTAGTTTCACAGTCCTTGTTTGATTACTTTGGTTCGTGACTCCAAAAGGTTCACACATAAGCTTTGCTGCTGCTTCAGAAAACTGTTGAAATGAAGAAGAAGAAGAAGAAGAACATCTGGAGAAAGCAGGAAAACTTCAGTTACACTTGTTAGAAATAATCAAAAGGTGTGTCTGGGCTTTGCACCCCTCTCAAAGCAGGCGTACTCTTAAGCACACGGGCATATAGAAAAACAAGTCCCTGGCAAGCAACTGGTGTCTCTACAGACAGAAAATGTAATTCATCTCGCTCCCCTTTCCTGAAACAACGTGTACAGTCAAATATAACGTATATTGAATTAGTAAAAGGCTCCAGTAGTAGCTTTCATCAAGAGGTAGTGTAATGAAATGAAGCAGTGTTGCCCAGACCAGGTCCTGCTCATGTTGTTATGAGCAGTGCTCCTGGCTTGCCTGTGGACTCACATTGGCTTGCTTCCATTCCACACTTTCTATTTCACACGCAGTAAAACAGTACCTGTATTTGAACTGTGAATAAAAGCCATTCTGATTGAATGAAAGATTGGTGTGCTGAACTTAACTTAATGGTATTTGTGCCCAAAAAAATATCCATAGCAGTATAAAGACAGATTATAAAAGAGAAAAGTCCACATTCACAGAAGCTATAGTCTCTTCAATTGGTAGCAGCAGCCGAGGTCACGGGTTTGAAAAAGACGTGTCAGTGAGTGGTGTGGGTTTTCCCCATTCTCATCACACAAGGGAAGTTTTCTGATAGAATTCACACTTATTGAAAGTAGTTCATTCATTTTGTAGCAGGAGCAGCAGCAGGTCACAAGCAGCAGGTTTGAAAAAAGACTACTGTCTTTCAGTGTGTGTAACTGCCTCATCTTTCTCAAACCGGTGTCCAGGTGTCCACACTCAATGGGACTGAGTGGTACAATACACAAACAACAACAAAGCATCCTACTCTTTGGCTATTATAGTGTAGAATACCTCTGTCTGCCAACGTGTCTGGACCTTTCTGGCACATGAGGTGGTGACTTTGCCATATAACTGCAGGATTGTTGGTTCAAGGCCTTTGGAGATGAAGTTAGACTTGCCATCTGGGGTTTGAGGAGAGCAACCAGGAAAAGGGCTGAGGAGAATAGGGAAAATGAATCACCAGTGTACCCACAGAGCACCTACTAAGCGGAATAAAGGAAGAAGGGAAGGAGCCCAATTGGGAAGAGGACCAAGAGGGAAGAGGCCCAAGAGGGAAGAGGCCCAAGAGGGAAGAGGACCAAGAGGGAAGAGGCCCAAGAGGGAAGAGGCCCAAGAAGGAAGAAGTCCAAGAGGGAAGAGGTCCAAGAGGGAAGAGGCATAAGAGGGAAGGGGCCCAAGAGGGAAGAGGCCCAAGAGGGAAGAGGCCCAAGAGGGAAGAGGCCCAAGAGGGAAGAGGCCCAAGAGGGAAGGGGCCCAAGAGGGAAGAGGGAAGAAGACCAAGAGGGAAGAGGCCCAAGAGGGAAGAGGACCAAGAGGGAAGGGGACCAAGAGGGAAGAGGACCAAGATGTGCCAATATCTGTAGCTACAGGACAGATGTTGAGAGCAGAAAGGTTCCATGTTAGACATGTATATGTGTGGTCAGCAGCTGAATAATCAAAGACAGTACACTAAAACTTTCCCTAAACTTTTCCCACAACCACAGTCTGCATAGTCTGTAAGGCCCATTTCTTATTTTTTATATAGTCCAAAAAAATATAGTCTAAAAAAAATTGGGCCAAATGTACTGCAATTTGAGGACAAAGGAAATGTAAACCAACAAAAATTGTAACAAAACAAAAAGTCCTTCCGAAGTGTCATCTGTGTGGGTTATTTGAACTGTGGCTACATGAAACATAAAGCATAAATAGGTTGGCAGTTACTCTTATTTTACATTATTTACCCACCAACTTTCCCTTTATCCAGTTTCCACAAGCTCAATTTATACATTTGGGCTAATTTTGCCACATCAGAGGTCAATAAAACCACGTATTTATTTGTTCTTCCCAAAACAATGGAAAATAGCTGTTAAGTCCTTCAATAATAGTATTTTAATGGTTCGCAATGCGAAGTGCTCTTCTTCAATATAAATATAAAGATACATCACATTCAAGATATGTTCAACAAATACAGTAGATGCTGGTTATATTGTAATAATAATACTGACCTTTCTACAAAGTGTGTCATCATAAAATTAAATGGCGCCACACACACACAAAATATACATTCTTACACTTGGCAGTGCATATAAAAAACAATCATGATTTTTTTTTTTTTAAGAAATAATAATAACCAAAAAAATCATTTCAGTTTATTTCAGTTCGAGCAGGAGCATTTGCACTCAGATATAATGGGGTACTGAACTGGTATCCAAGCGCATTTCAGACCTCCTTTTCTCTGCAGGCACCTCCATCTTAAGATCGTAAAATGGGCCGATTTGGCAGGTTTGCAAAGCATCCCTTCAGGGACCGAACAAGAACGCTTAGTGTAGCAGCTCCCCACCTTCACGTAGCGCGGCCAGAATCTGTTCCCGAGGTCGTTCCATGTATAAACAACTGGACAGAAGGTGTAAGACCACAGCCACAGTTGCAGCCTTCTTCTGAGTTTTTTACTGGGCTTGTGCTTCTTGCCTTGCTGGATCTCAAACTCAATGGCTTTGATCTCTTTGGGCATCGCGACGGATGGCTTCTGACGCATCTCCGAGTCGCCCAGGTCCTCGTTGCCCGAGTACTTGTCCTCTGGCGGGGTGATGGACATGAATTGGGGGTCGAAGTGACTACCCAAGTTGGATCTTAGTTCGGTCTCGTTCAGGTCCCGTTCTTTCGGATCCAGGACAGGGTCTGGGTCCTCTTTGAGCTCCACTATAGGGAGAGTGTCGCTGGGGATGGGACGGAGGAGGTAGTAGTGTTGGCACATGCCCTCCTCTATCCTAAACCCGAGGGACAGAACCAGCATGGACATGGCCAGGAAACAGTACGAGTTATCCATATCTCTATCTGGTAACAATAGTTCCAAGTGATATAGAGAACAATATAACAAGTAGAATCCTTATACGGTAGAAACGATCATCCGTTTTCCCCCGGGGTGTCGGTGTAAGTGTGTGTGTGTGCGTGTGGAGTCCCGTGGCACCCCGTAGTCCAGCGCCCGTCGTCACGCACGCGCTCCAACCGGTGATCTGTTTCTCAAACTCCGCGAAAAAAATGCCTCAAAAAGTTTCAGCTGGCTGGAATTTAGTCACCATAGCAACCGGTGATTGCAGTCTGAGAGAGGAAAGTTGATGCCCTGAGCCAGTGGAGAGTTTCGCTGCGTAACTTTAGAGTCCATGACACGCGTCTGAATGAATAGAACGTAGCCCTTCACTGTTTTAACGAGGCAACAAAAAAAAACGCACATTCAAAGCACTTTCAACAAAAACGTTATACCAGACCCAGCGGTGTCACTAGCATGATTCGCCCTGGCTGCATTTCCACTGGGCTCTCTCGTGCGTAAAGTGCGTCAGGTCCTGGTTTCTCACTAGTCTTAGAGTTGGGTCCTGTTGGTTTCTGGGTGTCCGCATGTTGTCTAGGGCTAGATGATGCACTGGCCGTTGCCGGACACCAAACTGAGCCCCGCCTGGCTCAGACGATATATCCATGTGCGCGGTGATGTAATCCTCCCTCCCCACCACCAGTAAAACGCAGACATGAGTAAGCCTATAGACCATATCTCTCCAAATGTATCGTTACAAACTTAATTGATGCGTTTTCCTAATAAAAATAAATATGACTGATGCACCCAAACCAGGCACATTAGATTCTAGTGCAATAACACGTAATTGTCTTAGCTGTCTGATTCATCTCATACATTGAATACCAGCGGTGTCATAAATCAAGGAACAGTTCAAGTTCAACAGCTGAGGTGCCGAAAGCCGTCTCTTCTAGACAGACAAACTGCCAGAGATTTTTTTAAATAATGGCTGGTGCCATAGCAATGTTTATTTTATATCTCTCTCTCCAGTTAGATGCTCTCAACGTGTGTTTAGACTCATCCAGGACGGGGTGAGAGTGAGCAAAGTCCTCCTTTTCATTACCAATATTATATAACCTTTTCATTTGACATCGACGCCTTTATTGATTTTTTTTTTCTCATTTTTTTGTAGTCCCGGACACAAAGTGGACAAAGAGTTTAATTGACAAAAACATCCCTTTAAGGAAAACGCACATTATTTCACATGTGCTGATGTGGATTTTCACATATGAAATCCCGTGAAACCATGTTTTTTTTTAACAATTCGCATGTAATGATATTTCACATGAAGTTTCACATGTGGATTTTCACATGAGATTTCACAGGTGATGCCCTGCAAACAAAAATGTGTTGTATGCTTTTAACATAGTTTTCAACTTAAATATTCGACATACATTACGACATCGTGTATGTTTATTTAAAAATGTAATGTCCTTACCTGAGATTTGAACACAAAGCCTCTTGATTCAAAGGATTCCAATCTTTTTGTTACACCACCATACCCATGTTGGTGACTGATTTCACCAGTATTTATACACTTCAGACTGAGTACATTTCAGCTTTGTTTAAAGAAAAATAAACTAAATAAAAACTATTATATGTATCATAGAGATTCAGGAGGAACATTAAAACAGAATAATATGCCCCTCTGACATTAGACAGCTATACAGAAAACCCTCAAATTGCTGAAATAAATTAAAGCAATAATGAGAGAATAGTCCGAAAAACGGATAACTGAAATAGTGCAGATGACAATATTTTGCTAAGTGCAGAGATAGGTAATGAATGTTTAGTGGAATCCTAAAGGCTTTGCGGCACAGAGGAGAAATCAGCGTACTGGTGATGACCAGGTTGACTCATAACCTGCCGGTTTATGGTCATGAAACATTGTATGTGGCGAGCGGCTTGAATCAAGACAAAACAATACCTTTAAAAAAATCCATAAACTTGTCATTCTTGTTATATCTATTGGCTACGTTGAGGTTTTTCTTTAATTATTCAAGGTTATCTGGCATTAAGCTTTAGAGCCTAACTGTACGCACGTCAAATTAGTTAGGTCACCCGTGATACAAGTATTCAACATCCATCTGTCTAAGGATGTCAGGAGATGACGTGGGAACCGGCCACTAGGGGCAACAGTGAGCACTGTTACCTTCAAGTAGGATTCGGGTTTGGCAGATGGGTATATGTATCTGCCTCTGATTCCAAAGATTGCAAGTTTGAATCCAGCTATAGAAATTGAGTGATAGAGATGTGTAATTTAATAATATTGGCTCCTGGCTGTCTGTCCGTCTGCCTGTCTGTGCGACAGCTGACGATGCGCAGGGACGCAGATTTGAGAACACTGGCGGGTCTGTCGTTACAAAGTTTATTCGATGCTGCTAGCTTGAGCTTCTGAATGAAATGATTTATATGATATGAGAAAAGCTGCAAAATGGAGAGTTGCAAATGAAGACTAGGGAGGGCCAGAAAAGCAGCCTAATGTTTGGGAAAGATTTGGAGAAGTGGTAAAAAGGATGATAGCAGTGCTGTAAAAAGGATGATAGCAGTGCTGTAAAAAGGATGATAGCAGTGCTGTAAAAAGGATGATAGCAGTGCTGGCACACAAATTCGTCACGAGACGGGGACTTCAAATAGGCCTAGGAAATGTCAAAGGAACTGTAGCCTACAGTTCAGATGGGTTAAATGGAAACTGACATCTGGATGCTGACTGTAGGTATATAACCTCTTACATAGTCTTGATATTATCTGTAGGTATATAACCTCTTACATAGCCTTGATATTATGTGTAGGTATATAACCTCTTACATAGCCTTGACATTAACTCCTGCGGAATAAAGCCTTTCTTGCAGAAAAATGACAGATCTACCCCGAATGTAGGCTAAAGGTGTGGAGATATATGATTTCTTTCATTCAGCATCTTGAGAGAATGTGAATGTGCAGTTAAATACCATCTGTAGAGCTGCTGGCTTTATCAGAATCATAAAAGCTTATATTACTTCAACCACATAAAATATGCATCCAATGCCGAACTGAAATCTTATCAGAACCATGTTGGGTAGTTTTCACAGATTTCTATTTCCTGATGTAATTTGGAAATTTGTACAGAACGTCTTTCCAGGTCTTTTTCAGTTATTTCATTTTATCCCCGGTACCCAGTGGTGATTGTAGCTTGTACATCTTGGTGGAGTAAACAGTTCATTCTGCCTCATATCCTGCCTTTTAAAAAACATGGCTGACTTGCTTAAACAAATGTGGTTTCTACTGACAATTGAGATGTACAAACTATGGCATAAGGGAACGATGAGCGCAGAAAAGAGGCAATCCGAAATTTTAAGACATTAATGAGAGAGTTAGGACTGACATAGTTATAAATATTTGTTCAGCACTTTTGAAATGTACAGCGACAGAATTCAGAATATGGGCCGTTCTTACAGTTTTCTTCCTGTACACCAAGTCAGAACCGTAAGATAAATAAATGTCAGTGATCTTCAGGTCGAAGCTCTAGAAAGAGGTTTGAGTTCCCGACCTGGAATTCCGAGTTGGATGACCGTGTAAAATGTATTTTCCCAGTCGGAGCTTGTTTGTCTCAGAGTTCGCAATTGTCTTAAACTCACTTAAGTCTGTTGCATTTGAATGTGGATCCTTTTAAGCTTGGAAAAGAGACCCTTAAACAGACTTGGACTACACACCCACTCCACTGAATAGCAGGCAAGTGATTGATTTTGCAATGCTTGCAGTTAGCCACTGATTCCTTCCAAACCACTCATTGTTGAATTTACAATTTGCAACTTGTTGTGTCATGTTTTTGTCCAATGGCTGATTTATTTTTTATTTTTTATTTAACCTTTATTTAACCAGGCAAGTCAGTTAAGAACACATTCTTATTTTCAATGACGGCCTGGGAACAGTGGGTTAACTGCCTGTTCAGGGGCAGAACGACAGATTTGTACCTTGTCAGCTCGGGGGTTTGAACTCGCAACCTTCCGGTTACTAGTCCAACGCTCTAACCACTAGGCTACGCTGCCGCCCCAATGAGCACCAATACGTTTTATCTATAATTTCTCTTCATCGTGACAAGGATTGAAAAGGATTTGCCAGAAGATGATCAACTTGATTCATGAGGATGACTGCTTGTTTAGCTATGATTTTGAATGTATGAGTTCAATCAAAGGTACTCTAGATATAACGTGATATGACATCATTTTATCTGTAGCCAATGACTTTGAGCCTTCTTGGATGAGCACTACTAATTTGTACCTTGTCGGCTCATGGGTTTGAACTTGCAACCTTCCGGTTACTAGTCTAGCGCTCTAACCACTAGGCTACCCTGCCGCCCCGAATGTAACTCTATGACAGTACCCAAGGGCCTTAAATTTTGTAGCTCTCCCCGTAGATTTAGCTGTGAAGCAGTTTCCCAATGATTGACAGAACACAGAGCCAATCACGGCGCAACTAGAGAACTTTACCAACCCCTATTCTCCATATTTCCCACTGGCTGCCCCACCATTACAGAAAGCAAAGAGCTAGGCTGAAACACCTGAAGTTTGGCCTGAATGACGGGTCGCCACTGCCAAAACCTAAACTTTTTTGCTCCACGAAGAACTAAAGATGACAGAGAACTTTACCGATGTCAGCTAGATTGAAGCATTAATTCTATCAATTTATTACAATATTCTGGGCAACATATCATGACAGAAGAGAAGCTGCATGTATCTAATTAAATAAAAGTTAACCAAATAGCTTACCTAAATGTTGGATATTAAAAGCAGAAATATATCTGTATCAGACAACAAGAAAATCCTGCATCCCCCGTGAAAAAATGATTCCGCAGTCTCTGACTGTACACTACAAGACATTTTCTATATTTGCAGGTTAGCGTCAGTGCAGGCCTCAGGTATTCACTTTATCACATATAGGCCTAGTTGGGAGGTTATGGATGGGTTATTAACAATTGCAGCTGAAAAAACAGCTACCTGCGCAACACCACAGCATACCTCAGATCCAGAGGTTGTGAGTTCAAATCCCAGGAGGGGTCATGTTCTTACTGAACCGTGATAGTATATGGAGTTGCACATTTGAAAATGTGAATCACATGTGAAGTGTTTCAAAAACATGTGAAATGTCATCATATTGGAGTGGCAAAAAAAGAAGCTCGTCAAAGGTAAGGCATGATTTATATTTTATTTCTGCGTTTGGTGTTGCGCCTGCTATGCTAGCTCCTTACTGCTGGTGCAGATGGTGCAGGCTATCAGATAATAGCTTCTTATGCTTTCGCCGAAAAGCATTTAAAAAATCTGACATGTTGGCTGGATTCACAACGAGTGTAGCTTTAATTGAGTATCTTACGTGTGTGATTTAATGAAAGTTTGAATCTTATAGCATTTATTTGAATCTGGCGCTCTGCATTTCCCCCAGCAATTGGCCAGTTGAGATGCTAGCGTCTCCCTTATCCACAAGAAGACGTGAAAATAGTGCCCTCTAGCCTTATTAACCAACTGAATTAACCTCAACATCATTTAGCACACTTGGGACACAACCACACCTGAACTCATAACCTCTTAGGTGACAGTCACCTGAATGTCCTGCTACACCACCAGGTCTGTGGTTATGACAGAGATCGTCCACAGATTTAATGGCAACAATACATTTCTGCACTTTGCTAAAAGTTGCCCTGAATCAAAACAATAATTTTGAGATTATCTGACAAAACCAACTTTAAAAGTAGCAGTGCTTGACATGGTCACGAAGTCACACCCTTCCTATTGGCGTTAGAAGTTCAGAACAAGAAAGTGTAGGCTATATGGAAATAATGACACTCGAATTGAAATTCATTAAAGAAAAGAATGTGGATGTCTATCATTCTTATTGAGGTGTAGATTACATATCACATTCCAGTGTTCCAATTTATAAATGAGGCTGCATGGGATTTCTCTTAACTCTGTGCAGCCAAAGGCAATTTCAGCTTCAGGTATAATGCCAGAGACACTTGTGGATTTGACAGCTCTTACGCAGTTCCACCTCCGACACTGCCAAAACAACAGTTATGCGGGTGTCCGCTAGAATGAATCTGATCAAATCTTGCTTTAAGCATGCATAAAGTGCCTTCAGAAATGCCCCTTGACTTAATCCACATTAGGTACAATCATTACTGCACTTTAAAATGTACCACCAGAACTGTGAGCGTGAAAGAGATATGGCCACAGAGTTATTGGCAAGAATGCAGTTCTGTACATGGCTAAAAGCAACCAAATATCAAATCAAAAGTTGTCCAATGCATTCCCAAACAAGAGGCTGCACGTTCAAATCTCCAAAGAATGAATGTATACTTTAAATCATGTGTTCTTGAGCACTGCTAGTTTTTCTTGGTGGTAATAATTGGACAATTATTTACTTGATTCTGGGCAGCTTTTAGCAAAGTGCAGAAATGCATTCTTGCCTATAAGTCTGTGGCCATTTCTTTTTCACGCTCACCGATCTGGTGCTCTAACTCCCATTTAAGGCTGAGTCCTATTTGTGGTCACAGTACAAGATTTTACAGTAGTTTAAATCAGAATAGAGCAGCATACTGTCATTAAATAGGAATAACACCAAGTTGCTGTAAATATTGACTTTATTTTTTACTGCAACTTTAGGCAACGTGCAGAAATGGATTCTTGCCAATCTCCATTACATCTAAAGAGACCACCCCCAGGTGGTAAGGGTGGGTAACAACACATCCGCCATGCTGATCCTCAACACGGGGGCCCCTCAGGGGTGCGTGCTCAGTCCCCTCCTGTAGTCCCTGTTCACTCATGACTGTATGGTCAGGCACGACTCCAACACCATCATCGAGTTTGCCGATGAGACAACAGTAGGCCTGAACACCAACAACGATGAGATGCCTAAATGGAGGAGGTCAGAGACCTGGCCGTGTTGTGGCAGAATAACAATCTCTACCTCATCGTGATCAAGACAAAGGAGATGATTGTGGACTACAGGAAAAGGAGGCCCGAGCACGCCCCCATTCTCATCGACGGGGCTGCAGTGGAGCGGGTTGAGAACTTCAAGTTTCTTGGTGTCACCAACAAACTATCTTGGTCCAAACACACCAAGAAAGAGGGCACGACAAAGCCTATTCCCCCTCAGGAGACTGAAAATATTTGGCATAATCCTCAAAAGGTTCTACAACTGCACCATTGAGAGCATCCTGACTGGTTGCATCACTGCCTGATGTGGCAACTGCTCGACCTCAGACCGCAAAGCACTACAGAGGGTAGTGCGTATGGCCCAGTATATCACTGGGGCCAAGCTTCCTGCCATCCAGGACCTCTATACCAGGCAGTGTCAGAGGAAAGCCCTAAAAATAGTCAAAGACGCCAGCCATCCTAGTCATAGACTGTTGTCTCTGCTACTGCACGGCAAGCGGTACCAGAGCGCTAGAGTCTAGGTCCAAAAGACTTCTTAACAGCTTCTACCACCAAGCCATAACACTCCTGAACAGCTAATCAAAGGGCTACCCAGACCCCTCTTTTCTGCTGTTGCTACTCTCTGTATATTATCTATGCATAGTCACTTTAATTCTACCTACATGTACATATTACCTCAATTACCTCAACTAACCGCTGCCCCCGCACATTGACTCTGTACCGGTACCCCCTGTATATAGCCTCCACATTGACTCTGTACCAGTACCCCCTGTATATAGCCTCCACATTGACTCTGTACCGGTTCCCCCTGTATATAGCCTCCACATTGACTCTGTACTGGTACCCCCTGTATATAGCCTCCACATTGACTCTGTACTGGTACCCCCTGTATATAGCCTCCACATTGACTCTGTACTGGTACCCCCTGTATATAGCCTCCACATTGACTCTGTACTGGTACCCCCTGTATATAGCCTCCACATTGACTCTGTACTGGTACCCCCTGTATATAGCCTCCACATTGACTCTGTACCGGTTCCCCCTGTATATAGCCTCCACATTGACTCTGTACTGGTTTTCCCTGTAGCCTCGTAATTGTTATTTTACTGCTGCTCTTTAATTATTTGTATTCTACCTACATGTACATATTACCTCAATTACCTCAACTAACCGCTGCCCCCGCACATTGACTCTGTACCGGTACCCCCTGTATATAGCCTCCACATTGACTCTGTACCAGTACCCCCTGTATATAGCCTCCACATTGACTCTGTACCGGTTCCCCCTGTATATAGCCTCCACATTGACTCTGTACTGGTACCCCCTGTATATAGCCTCCACATTGACTCTGTACTGGTACCCCCTGTATATAGCCTCCACATTGACTCTGTACTGGTACCCCCTGTATATAGCCTCCACATTGACTCTGTACTGGTACCCCCTGTATATAGCCTCCACATTGACTCTGTACTGGTACCCCCTGTATATAGCCTCCACATTGACTCTGTACCGGTTCCCCCTGTATATAGCCTCCACATTGACTCTGTACTGGTTTTCCCTGTAGCCTCGTAATTGTTATTTTACTGCTGCTCTTTAATTATTTGTTACATTATTTTCTATTTTTCTACTTGTCTATTTCTTTACGTAACACATTTTTCTTCTTAACTTCATAAAGCATTGTTGGTTAAGGGCTTGTAAGTAATACTGTTGTATTTGACACGTGATAAAATAAAATTGGATTTAATTTGATATGTGGTAGTGCAACAGAAACTTTAGGTAGCTAGTGACCAAAAAGTTGTGAGTTCAAATCCCAAGTGAGGTTGAGTCTAAATGTTATCAAATTCACGGGAACCATGTGTTTGATGCCCTTACCTGTTCCAGCTGTTAACACGAGCTGTCCTCCCCAATTAAGGTGCCACCGACCTCCAGTTTTGTGTTATGTTGGCATTTTTCATTCCCATTTTGTCACATTTATTTCACATTAATTTCACATGGGATCATGTTCTATGTGTTATGTTATGTTATCACATGTGTAGTTTTCTGTTATAACATGTTGCTTGACATGTGGTAACTTCAAATTAAATCACATTCAATAAATGCGTTTTTTCGTAAGAGATGTGTCAAAAAGATGAAACAATATAACAGGCTGACATTGTTAAAAACCTATATTTTATAGGCGCAGTTAAATCCGAGTGTAATAATTTAACGGCGGAAGTAAAGAAAAAGTAGTCTACATCCCTTTACTAAACTGTCACAATTCAATTAGTCAGACTGACTTCCATGGAGCCGTGCACGCGGCCTGACGCACCCTGCCTTCTCCCGCCAGAAGGCAAACCATTGGAATGTTTGCGCATGTAGTAAAGGTTGAATTATGGCCCAGATAAAAAAACAACTCATGTCTACGACGCTAATGCTGAAAACTCCAGCGCCCAGATAAAGGGGCGACTGTGCTCTCTGCTCGACCGCACGAGACAGGGACAAATATGCTCTAGAATTTCAGGAACTTGTTAAAGTTCCAGCTGCGAGGTCTGTGGCGACCTGACCACGGGAATGAATTTCTCCGTGTAGCGTTATTTCATGGTGACAACTCACTGACACGATGTAGTAGGCTACTAGACAGGCTCTGCCACACTCACCTAGAATGGTGGCAGTGGATTTGTTTTATAGACCTATAAATTCTAGATATCTAATTAGCCTAACATAGTCAAATCATTGAGGTGTCAAAACTGTTGAATGGAAATTATGAAAATTCCCATCATTGCATAGGGCCTACATCTTTCTCATAAAGTCTACTTTAAATAAATGGTTGCACAATTCTAATCCGAAATGTGAATAGACATAGGTGCCTACATATTGACGACTCACTTTCTACACAAGGAGGAGGGGAAAGATAATCACTTCTCCCAATGTTTAAAGTTCTGTTTTGCTTATTTTTTAAAACAGATTGTGTAACTTCCTCTCTTGCTCTTTTTAAATTGACCTTGGCCTCATTGTCTGGCCTAGTAGTATGACAGTATGTGAATAGTGAATGGCCTATGCTTCTTAAAGCCCACTAAGGTCAATGTCTGCCCCTGTGGAAATCTCATTAGCACAATACAAACATCCCTATAAAAATCTGTCAGTTTATTATGATAGAGATATGTTTTTTTGCACTTCTGTGACAGAGCTAGAGCAGTGTTTGTCAGACCATGAGACATCCAGAAAATCTGTTTGGCCTATAAACTATTATGACCCCTCTATGGAAAGATGAAACTCGACCACGATGGTGTTCTCCATTTCTCTCTGTGACCCCCACAAGCGTCTTTGGACTCTTCTGAAGTCAGTCCAGCCTATCTGCCTACTTCGGTCCGAACAGTTTGGGCTACACATCAATATAAGGTGAGACTCTCACAAGCATGTACATCTGTTGTTTTGATCTAGGGCTCTAACAAGTGGAAGGATGTACAGTGCATTTGGAAAGTATTCAGACCCCTTCACTTTTTCAACATTTTGTTACGTTACAGCCTCATTCTAAAATTAATCACATTGTTTTTCCCCCTCATCAATCTACACACAATACCCCATATTGACAAAGGAAAAACAGGTTTTTATTTTGTTTGGCAAAAAATAAAAAGATCACATTTACATAAATATTAAGACCCTTTATCAGTACTTTGTTTAACACCTTTGGCAGCGATTACAGCTTTGAGTCTTCTTGGCTATGACGGTACAAGGTTGGTACATCTGTATTTGGGGAGTTTCTCCCATTATTCTCTGCAGATCCTCTAAGATCTGACAGGTTGGATGGGGAGCGTCACTGCACAGCTATTTTCAGGTCTCTCCAGAGATGTTCGATCGGGTTCAAGTCAGGGCTCTGGCTGTGCCACTCAGGACATTGAGACTTGTCCCGAAGCCACTCCTGCGTTGTCTTGGCTGTGTGCTTAGGGTTGTTGCCCTGTTGGAAGGCAAATCTTCACACCAGTCTGAGGTCCTGGGTGCTCTGCAGCAGGTCTTCATCAAGGACCTCTCTGTGCTTTGCTCCATTCATCTTTCCCTTGATCCTGACTAGCCTTCCCGTCCCAGCCCCTGAAAAACATCCCCACAGCATGATGCTGCCACCACCACGCTTCACTGTAGGGATGGTGTCAGGTTTCCTTCAGACGGGTCGCTTGGCATTCAGGCCAGAGTTCAGTCTTGTTTTCATCAGACCAGAGAATCTTGTTTCACATGGTCTGAGAGTCCTTTAGATTACTTTTGGCAAACTCCAAATGGGCTCTCTTGTGCCTTTTACTGAGGAGTGGCTTCTGTCTGGCCACTCTACCGTAAAGGCCTGATTGGTGGAGTGCTGCAGATATGGTTGTCCTTCTGGAAGGTTCTCCCATCTCCCCAGAGGAACCCTGGAACTCTGTCAGAGTGACCATCAGGTTCATGGTCTCCTCCCTGACCAAGGCCCTTCTCCCCCGATTGTTCACTTTGGCTGGGCGGCCAGCTCTAGGAAGAGTGAGAATTGAACCTTGTGGCACCCCCATAGAGACTGCCAGAGGTCCGGACAACAGGCCCTACGATTTGACACACTGAACTCTATTAGAGAAGTAGTTGGTGAACCAGGCGAGGCAATCATTTGAGAAACCAAGGCTGTCGAGTCTGCCAATAAGAATGTGGTGATTTACAGAGTCAATAGCCTTGGCCAGGTCGATGAATAGGGCTTCACAGTAATGTCTCTTATCGATGGCAGTTATGATATCGTTTAGGACCTTGAGCGTGGCTGAGATGCACCCATGACCAGCTCTGAAACCAGATTGCATAGCGGAGAAGGTACCTGGGATTCGAAATGGTCGGTAATTTGTTTGTTAACTTGGCTTTCGAAGACCTTAGAAAGACAGGATAGGATAGATATAGGTCTTTAGCAGTTTTGGTTTAGAGTGTCACCCCTTTTGAAGAGGGGGATGGCCGCAGCAGCTTTCCCATCTTTGGGGATCTCAGACGATACGAAAGAAGGTTGAACAGGCTAGTAATAGGGGTTGCAACAATTTCAGCAGATAATTTTAGAAAGAGAGGGTCCAGATTGTCTAGCCTGGCTGATTTGTAGGAGTCCAGATTTTGCAGTTCTTTCTGAACATCAGCTATCTGGTTTTGGGTGAAGGAGAAATGGTGGGGGCTTGGGCGGTTTGCTGTGCAGGGTGCCGGGCAGTTGACCAGGGTAGAGGTAGCCAGGTGGAAAGCATGGCCATCCATAGAGAACTGCTTCTTGGAATTCTCAATTATTGTGGAATTTATTGGTGGTGACAGTGTTTACTAGCCTCAGAGCAGTGGGCAGCTGGGAGGAGGTGCTCTTATTCCCCATGGACTTTACAGTGTCCCAGAACTTTTTTGAGTTTGTACTACAGGATGAAAATTTCTATTTGAAAAAGCTAGCCTTAGCTTTCCTAACTGCCTGTATATATTTGTTCCTAACTTCCCTGAAAAGTTGCATATCACGGGGGCTATTCGATGCTAATGCAGAACGCCACAGGATGTTTTGGTAAAGGGAAGACAGGTCTGGAGTGTATCTGGACTATATCTATTCCTAGTTCTACATTTTTTGAACGGAGCATGCTTATTTAAGATGGTGAGGAAGGCACTTTTAAAGAATGACCATGCATCTTCTACGTGCGGGATGAGGTCAATATCATTCCAGGATACCCCGTCCAGGTCGATTAGAAAGGCCTGCTCGCAGAAGTGTTTTAGGGTGTGTTTGATAATGATGAGGGGTGGTCGTTTGATCGCAGACCCTTTACGGATGCAGGCAATGAGGCAGTGATCGCTGAGATCTTGATTGAAAACAGCAGAGGTGTATTTGGAGGGCGAGTTAGTGAGGATGATATCTATCAGGGTGCCCGTATTTATGGATTTGGGGTACTACCTGGTAGGTTCATCGATCATTTGTGTGAGATTGAGGGCATCAAGCTTAGATTGTTGTATGGCCGGGGGTTAAGCATGTCCCAGTTTAGGTCACCTAGTAGCATGAACTCTGAAGACAGATGGGGGGCAATCAAATCACATATGGTGTCGAGGGCACAGCTGGGGTCAGAGGGTGGTCTATAGCAAGCGGCTACGGTGAGATACTTGTTTCTGGAAAGGTGGTTTTTTAGTAGTAGAAGCTCAAATTGTTTGGGTACAGACCTGGATAGTAAGACAGAACTCTGCAGGCTATCTTTGCAGTAGATTACAACACTGCCCCCTTTGGCAGTTCTATCTTGGCGGAAAATGTTATAGTTAGCGATGGAGATTTCAGGGGTTTTGGTGGTTTTCCTAAGCCAGGATTCAGACACAGCTAAGACATCCGGGTTGGCAGAGTGTGCTAAAGCAGTGAGTAAAACAAACTTAGGGAGTAGGCTTCTAATGTTAACATGCATGAAACCAGGGCTTTAACGGTTACAGATGTCAACAAATGTGAGTACCTGGGGAGTGGGAGTGGAGCTAGTCACTGCAGGACCTGGATTAACCTCTACACCACCAGAGGAACAGAGGAGAAGTAGGATAAGGGTAGGGCTATGGCTATACGAACTGGCCGTCTAGCAAGTTCGGAACAGAGAGTGAAAGGAGCAGGTTTCTGGGGACGATAGCATAGATTCAAGGCACAGTGTACAGACAAAGAAAGGTAAGGTAGGCTGTGAGTACATTGGAGGTAAACCTAGGCACTGAGTAATGATGAGAGAGGTATAGTCTCTAGAGACATTTAAACCAGGTGATGTCATCGCATATGTAGGAGGTGGAACAACATGGTTGGTTAAGGCATATTGAGCAGGGCTAGAGGCTCTACAGTGAAATAAGACAGCAATCACTAACCAGGACAGTAATGGACAAGGCATATTGATATTTGAGAGAGGCATGCCTAGCCAAGTGATCATATGGGTCCAGTGAGTGTTTGGGCTGGCATGGGACACTGCGATTCAGACAGTTAGCAGGCCAGGGCTAACAAGCTAGCAGTTAGCAGACCGGGGCTAGCAAGGTAGCAGTTAGCAGACTGTGGTTAGCAAGCAAGCAGTTAGCAGACCGGCGCTATCAAGCTAGCAGTTAGCAGACCGGGGCTAGCAAGTTAGCAGAAGGGCCTTTGGGGGACTGTGGTTAGCACCGCACGAGGAGGAAAAACAGACTTACCTCCATCGTGCGGTGACATCGATAGACCAGTCATGGATTAGTAGGGTTCCAAGTAGCTCTAGATAGCTAGCAGGCCGCAGTTAGCAGAATGGGCCTTCAGCGGACGTCTCGCCTGAGGGGCCTGTTGGCATCCTCAGGCAGATTACGTCGGTATTCCAGTCGTAGAGGATTGGCGGGGTTCCGTGAATGGAAACAGGATGTACCTGAGCTCATTTGTAATGTCATAGCAAAGGGTCTGAAAGGGTCTGATTTCTGTTTTTTTATGTTTAATAATACTACTACTACTACTACTACTAATAATAATAATAATAATTTCCAAATTATTGATGAGATATAGATTGATGAGGAACATTTATATTTAATTTAATCCATTTTAAAATAATATTGTAACGTAACAAAATGTGGAAAAAAATCAAGGAGTCTGAATACTTTCCGAATGCACTGTATATATGGAGACTGTTTAGTGCCAAAAACATGTCAAAAAACAACAACAAATGTTTCTTATATGTCTCAGATATAGGACAGGCACTTCAGAACAAACTTTCTATTGATTTTTTGGGGGAACTATCTGTTATTCCAAGTTATGAATCTGTTATTAAATGCGTTTTTGTTGGCTAATAGCAATAAAACCAATTACAATTTTTCATCAAATATTATTTTTAATATTATATTTTTAAAACCTCAAGGGATCATAAAATTGTAAATCAAATTGCCAAATGATCATTGGTATGACCTTCTTAAAACAATTCCATTTACAGTGGCTTGAGAAAGTATTCACCCCCTTGGCATTGTTCCTATTTTGTTGCCTTACAACCTGGAATTAAAATAGATTTTTGGGGCGTTTGTATCATTTGATTGTACACAACATGCCTACCACTTTGAAGGTGCAAAATATTTTTGACTGTGAAACAAACAAGAAATAAGACAAAAAAAAACAGAAAACTTGAGCGTGCATAACCATTCACCCCCCCAAAGCCTACTCTACTTTGTAGAGCCACCTTTTGCAGAAATTACAGCTGCAAATCTCTTCAGGTATGTCTCTATAAGCTTGGCACATCTAGCCACTGGGATTTTTGCCCATTCTTCAAGGCAAAACTGCTCCAGCTCCTTCAAGTTGTATGGGTTCTGCTGGTGTACAGCAATCTCTAAGTCATACCACAGATTCTCAATTGGATTGAGGTCTGGGCTTTGACTAGGCCATTCCAAGACATTTACATGTTTCCCCTTAAACCCCTCGAGTGTTGCTTTAGCAGTATGCTTAGGGTCATTGTCTGCTGGAAGGTGAACCTCCATCCCAGTCTCAAATCTCTGGAAGACTGAAACTGGTTCCCTCAAGAATTTCCCTGTATTTAGCGCCATCCATCATTCCTTAAATTCTGACCGGTTTCCCAGTCCCTGCCGATGAAAAATGTCCCCACAACATGATGCTGCCACCACCATGCTTCACTGTGGTGATGGTGTTCATGGGGGGATGAGAGGTGTTGGGTTTGCACCAGACATAGAGTTTTCCTTGATGGCCAAGAAGCTCAATTTTTGTCTCATCTGACCAGAGTTCCTTCTTTCATATGTTTGGGGCGTCTCCCACATGCCTTTTGGCGAACACCAAACGTGATTGCTTATATTTTTCTTTAAGCAATGGCTTTTTTCTGGCCACTCTTCCATAAAGCCCAGCTCTGTGGATGGTATGGCTTAAAGTGGTCCTATGGACAGATACTCCAATCTCCGGTGTGGAGCTTTGCAGCTCCTTCAGGGTTATCTTTGGTCTCTTTGTTACCTCTCTGATTAATGTCCTCCTTGCCTTGTCTGTGAGTTTTGGTGGGTGGCCCTCTCTTAGCAGATTTGTTATAGTGCCATATTCTTTCCATTTTTTAATAATGGATTTAAATGGTGCTCCGTGGGATGTTCAAAGATTGGGATATTTTTTTATAACCCAACCCTGATCTGTACTTCTCCACAACTTTGTCCCTGACCTGTTTGGAGAGCTCCTTGGTCTTCATGGTGCCGCTTGCTTGGTGGTGCCCCTTGCTTAGTGGTGTTGCAGACTCTGGGGCCATTCAGAACAGGTGTATATATACTGAGATCATGTGACACTTAAATAAAGTCCACCTGTGTGCAATCTAACTAATTATGTGACTTCTGAAGGTAATTGGTTGCACCAGATCTTATTTAGGGGCTTCATACCAAAGGGGGTGAATACATATTCACACACCACTTTTCTGTTTTTTCTTTTTTGAACATTTTAAACAAGTTTTTTTTCTTCATTTCACTTCACCAATTTGGACTATTTTGTGTTTGACCATTACATGAAATCCAAATTGAAATCCATTTAAATTACAGGTTGTAATGCAACAAAATAGGAAAAATGCCAAGGGGGATGAATACTTTTGCAAGGCACTGCAGCTTAGTAGAACCATACTGAGCCATTACTGCAGCTTAGTAGAACCATACTGAGCCATTACTGCAGCTTAGTAGAACCATACTGAGCCATTACTGCAGCTTAGTAGAACCATACTGAGCCATTACTGCAGCTTAGTAGAACCATACTGAGCCATTACTGCAGCTTAGTAGAACCATACTGAGCCATTACTGCAGCTTAGTAGAACCATACTGATCCATTACTGCAGCTTAGTAGAACCATACTGAGCCATTACTGCAGCTTAGTAGAACCACACTGAGCCATTACTGCAGCTTAGTAGAACCACACCGAGCCATTACTGCAGCTTATTAGAACCATACTGAGCCATTACTGCAGCTTAGTAGAACCATACTGAGCCATTACTGCAGCTTAGTAGAACCATACTGAGCCATTACTGCAGCTTAGTAGAACCATACTGAGCCATTACTGCAGCTTAGTAGAACCATACTGAGCCATTACTGCAGCTTAGTAGAACCATACTGAGCCATTACTGCAGCTTAGTAGAACCATACTGAGCCATTACTGCAGCTTAGTAGAACCATACTGAGCCATTGCAGAACAAGCTAGCTTCTATTTCAGTACAGGCCTACTGTGCAACAGACAGTCTAACTTCTAAACGAATGTGTCAGTGCTACATCAAGGTTGTTTTTCTGGTTTAGTTGGCCTACGTGAAGGCTAAATGCTGTCATGAGGCAACACATTTGTGGGTTTTCATCATTGGTTTTGAGGTATAAACATGACGTCATTTATAGACGTCGGAGTATCAGCTTCTGTTATCATCAAACAAAGCCCTATAGTCATTTTGACTTTCTGTATATTCCAATTTGCTCCTTGAGTGTGTGTGTTTCCCCTCGTCTTTCCACTACGAAGAGATCCACATGTTTTCAATCAGATTTGTCCTTTGATTTTCCAGAAAATGCCTGCGATACAGCCCGGCGCAATAGATCACTGGCTGTTCCACCGCTGTGGAGACATTGTCTGAAGCAGTGGCCTGCAATAATGCCACACACACACACACACACACATTACACACACACACACACATTACACACACATTACACACACACACACACACACATTACACACACATTACACACACACACACACACATTACACACACACACACACACATTACACACACACACACACTATGGACACATGAATGCCAGCGCGCACACACACACACCCACACACACACACACACACACACACACACACTATGGACACATGAATGTCAGCGCACACACACACACACACCAAAATACAGTACATGTGTGCTCTGATGTTCTTGTTAATCTTAATGGTGAATCAACAGGCCTCCCAGGTCGAGAGAGAAAAGTGACTTGCTACTTTCGTGACCCAGCTAGATAAAGATAGAAACGGCATTTGTTTGTTTTTTTGTAATTCCCCTCGCAGACCTTTGATGAGCTGACAACAGGGCAATTTGGACGGTCCATTTGGGTGCGAAGGCTTCAAGGTGACAGCCAAGGGTCAGTTCATAAACACACACACATTCGCACACAAATAAACACAAATAAAGAGTAGTGTCTGTCTTCCACCCCTCTTTCTCTCACTCGCTCTTGTTCAAACCTGACCAAACATATTATTTTTTCAAAGAAACACTAGAATGTCTGAATTACAGAACACTACTTTACATTATTTCAAATTCCTTCCTTCTCTCTTGGGAAATACGCGCGACTGATAATCAGGATTTTTTTTCAATGCATTGTCTTGCATTGAGATGGATAGAGTGATGAATAGGGATATAGAGAGAGAGAGAGCAAGGGAGAGAGTGATGAATAGGGATAGAGAGAGAGAGAGAGAGAGAGCAAGGGAGAGAGTGATGAATAGGGAGAGAGAGAGAGAGAGAGAGCAAGGGAGAGAGTGATGAATAGGGATAGAGAGAGAGAGCAAGGGAGAGAGTGATGAATAGGCATAGAGAGAGAGAGAGCAAGGGAGAGAGTGAGACCGGAAAAGAAAAATTACATTTTGTGCGTAGATCTCTTCCTGCCAAGCATAATCTGCTGCTCTGCCCATGACCTTGCAAAGGTAGAGAGAGAGATGGATAGAGAGACCGATTGATGAAGGGATGAATAGATGGGTGGATGGATAGATAGATGGATGGATAGAGAGACTGCAGTTACCTTTGTGACAGGCCACTGTGAGAGTGCCGACCCCCTTTGGCTCTGCAACTAGCAAGGGCAGCTCTCAGACCGCGATCCTGTGGCTTGGAACGGCCCTGCCGAGAGCTCAGAGTGCTCCAACAGGGAATATTCCCTGCCAACAGTGGTGTGAGATTCCAGTCGGTTCACACCTCACCATCACACATTCCCACATGGCGTCCCCCTGAACTACAGAACACCGTGCCACCCGCCAGCAAGGAGAGGGGTGTGGAGAGGGAAGAGGGGTGTGGCGCGGGAAGAGGGGTGTGGGGTGGGGAAGTGGGGTGTGGCGCGGGGAAGAGGGGTGTGGAGTGGGAAGAGGGGTGTGTGGCAGGGAAGAGGGGTGTGTGGCAGGGAAGTGGGGTGTGGGCAGGGAAGTGGGGTGTGGACAGGGAGAGGTGTGTGGGGTTGGAAGAGGGGTGTGGAGCGGGAAGAGGGGTGTGGAGCGGGAAGAGGGGTGTGGCAGGGAAGTGGGGTGTGGAGCAGGAAGAGGGGTGTGGAGCAGGAAGAGGGGTGTGGAGCAGGAAGAGGGGTGTGGCAGGGAAGTGGGGTGTGGAGCAGGAAGAGGGGTGTGGAGCAGGAAGAGGGGTGTGGCAGGGAAGTGGGGTGTGGAGCAGGAAGAGGGGTGTGGCAGGGAAGTGGGGTGTGGAGCAGGAAGAGGGGTGTGGAGCAGGAAGAGGGGTGTGGAGCAGGAAGAGGGGTGTGGCAGGGAAGTGGGGTGTGGGGCAGGAAGAGGGGTGTGGCAGGGAAGTGGGGTGTGGAGCGGGCAGAGGGGTGTGGCAGGGAAGTGGGGTGTGGAGCAGGAAGAGGGGTGTGGAGCAGGAAGAGGGGTGTGGGCAGGAAGAGGGGTGTGGAGCAGGAAGAGGGGTGTGGGGAATGTTCAGATGGAACTGTTAGCAGGCATAGGTGTGTCTGTGACGGCCAACACAGCGAGAAGGTGGCAATTAGGGGGATTCCTGCATCTGCAGGAACCTGTCTTCTATACTTCCATCTGTCCATTTTGAAGTTAGGACAGGCGGGAGGCGGGGGCGCTCTTGTGCAGTAGGTGGCGTTAAAGCACAATAACGTTGGAAACCAGCCGCCGATAAACTCCACAGAAGAAGTGGCGACACCAGTAGACAGTGTCACTAACTATCAAGTTAGCCTTCATGCAGCAGCCTGACGGGCTCTGTTTCCGCAGTTCTGTTAACAATGGCGAGGGCAGGCGGGAACGAAGGACACTGTGTGCTAGCTTAGCCAGCTAGTCTGAAGGAGGACTCTGGTACACAGCAGGCGGGGGCGCCGCCGCTATGTGCTAGTAGCAAGCTAGCTAGCACGCAGTGTCGCTAACTATTAAGTTAGCCATCATGCAGCAGCCAATGGGGTGCTGGGGGGGGGGCGTGTTCATGAGAGAACCAATGGGATGCTCAAGGTGCAGGAATGCCTGCATAATTGCGGGATGCAGTTGCATGCTATTGAATACTGCACGGCTTGGAAAGCTGCTCGTCCAATCAGCATCCAGGATCCAAACAACCAGTTTTCTAAAGTAAAATAGAATGTGTTCTATATACAGTAGTCCATATACTGTATAATGTATTGATGGGTTCTGACTTCCAAACTTGAAAATATGAAACATCCTTATTCCTGTCACTGAGGGAGAAAGGGGAATGTAGCACGTTTACATTAAGTCAGGATATGTTATTGTTAGACATCAGGGATCCTATGGGAAGGAGAAGGGCCACAGTCTGGTACAAGTCAACAGGGCAGCCGTCGAGTTGGGAAGGTGTGAGGAATTTGGGCAGAGGTCAGGTCAGAGGAAGTGAGAAGGAACAGATATCACTAAAGTTCTGTCTAGCAACAGAGGTGTATTGGCTGTTCAGATGTGTAAGGAGAAGACTCAGCATAGGATACAGGGTTACATACAGGTACTTGTGTGAATATGTCTTGGTCTGTTCAGCTGTCTGACCCATTGGGTGAATAAACTTGGTTTGAGCTTTAATTATCGTCCATGAGTTTTTACTCTTTTTAATTAGAACCTAACTGTATATAGGAAGTCTACACACACAGCCAACACTTCTGTCCCATGTCATAGAGACATTAAACCTATGGACACAACCGGTTTCACACTATGTATTTAAATACTGTATCCTCAACATAGCTCATAATATATCTACTACTGTACATTGCCTAATAGTTCTACTGTTTATACTCACTGCATATGTATTTAAATACTGTATCCTCAACATAGCTCATAATATATCTACTACTGTACATTGCCTAATAGTTCTACTGTTTATACTCACTGCATATGTATTTAAATACTGTATCCTCAACATAGCTCATAATATATCTACTACTGTACATTGCCTAATAGTTCTACTGTTTATACTCACTGCATATGTATTTAAATACTGTATCCTCAACATAGCTCATAATATATCTACTACTGTACATTGCCTAATAGTTCTACTGTTTATACTCACTGCATATGTATTTAAATACTGTATCCTCAACATAGCTCATAATATATCTACTACTGTACATTGCCTAATAGTTCTACTGTTTATACTCACTGCATATGTATTTAAATACTGTATCCTCAACATAGCTCATAATATATCTACTACTGTACATTGCCTAATAGTTCTACTGTTTATACTCACTGCATATGTATTTAAATACTGTATCCTCAACATAGCTCATAATATATCTACTACTGTACATTGCCTAATAGTTCTACTGTTTATACTCACTGCATATGTATTTAAATACTGTATCCTCAACATAGCTCATAATATATCTACTACTGTACATTGCCTAATAGTTCTACTGTTTATACTCACTGCATATGTATTTAAATACTGTATCCTCAACATAGCTCATAATATATCTACTACTGTACATTGCCTAATAGTTCTACTGTTTATACTCACTGCATATGTATTTAAATACTGTATCCTCAACATAGCTCATAATATATCTACTACTGTACATTGCCTAATAGTTCTACTGTTTATACTCACTGCATATGTATTTAAATACTGTATCCTCAACATAGCTCATAATATATCTACTACTGTACATTGCCTAATAGTTCTACTGTTTATACTCACTGCATATGTATTTAAATACTGTATCCTCAACATAGCTCATAATATATCTACTACTGTACATTGCCTAATAGTTCTACTGTTTATACTCACTGCATATGTATTTATATACTGGATTCTTGACATAACTCACTCTAATATATTTAACTAGGCAAGTCAGTTAAGAACAAATTCTTATTTACAATAACAGCCTACCCCGGCCAAACCCTAACAACACTGGGCCAGTTGTGCGCCGCCCTATGGGACTCCCAATCACAGCCAGTTGTGATACAGCCTGGAATCGAACCAGGGTCTGTAGTGACACCTCTCGCACTGACTTGCAGTGCCGTAGACCGCTGCGCCACTCAGGAGCCCGTATCATTCACTGCTGTACATATCATTCTTAATATATCGTGTGTAAATTGATCTGGTCTATTTACCGGTATAGATCCAGGCTGTATACCAGTATAGATTGCATCGCTGTTACAGTGACGTCTTTCTTATTTTTGGTGTACATGTTTGACTGCATTGTTAGAAGCTAGTAACAAAATAATTTTGCTGCACCAGCTATAACATCTGCTGAACTGTGTATGGACCAATAAACTAGAACAGCAAACCATGAACCTTTAATCCTCAAATAAACTAATCTCTGTGCAGTCAATTAATCAATAATATCATACTTTTTAGAAGAAAAAAAATATTTAAAAAATATAAAAAATATATATATTTTCAATTTACAATCTGTGGAAACAATGAGAATAGAAAGGTTCAGAACTTTTGTGAAACATCACAGCACAGTTGAACACTATGTCATATGGCAAATACAAATCCAATATGGATGGTGTTAAGAGATACAGTTGAAGTTGGAAGATTACATACACTTAGGTTGGAGTCATTAAAACTTGTTTTTCAACCACTCAACACATTTCTTGTTAACAAACTATAGTTTTGTCAAGTCTGCTTGGACATCTACTTTGTGTATGACACAAGTAATTTTTCTAACAATTGTTTACAGACAGGTTTTTCACTCATAATTCACTGTATCACAATTCCAGTGGGTCAGAAGTTTACATACACTAAGTTGACTGTGCCTTTAAACAGCTTGGAAAATTCCAGAAAATTATGTCATGATTTTAGAATCTTCTGATAGGCTAATTGACATAATTTGTGTCAATTGGAGGTGTACCTGTGGATGTATTTCAAGGCCGAACTTCAAACTCAGTGCCTCTGCTTGACATCATGAGAAAATCAAAATAAATCAACCAAGCCCTCAGAAAAACAATTGTAGACCTCCACAAGTCTGGTTCATCCTTGGGAGCCATTTCCAAATGCCTGAAGGTACCACGTTCATCTGTACAAACAATAGTACGCAAGTATAAACACCATGGGACCACACAGCCACCATACTCCTCAGGAAGGAGACGCATTCTGTCTCCTAGAGATGAACGTACTTTGGTGCAAAAAGTGCAGATCAATCCCAGAACAACAGCAAAGGACCTTGTGAGGGTGCTGGAGGAAACAGGTACAAAAGTATCTATATACACAGTAAAACGAGTCCTATATCGACATAACCTGTAGGGCCCCTCAGCAAGGAAGAAGCCATGGCTCCAAAACCACCAGAAAAAAAGCCAGACTACGGTTTGCAACTGCACATGGGGACAAAGAACGTACTTTTTAGAGAAATTTCCTCTGGTCTGATGAAACAAAAAATGGAACTGTTTGGCCATAATGACCATCGTTATGTTTGGAGGAAAAGGCTAGCAAGCCGAAGAACACCATCCCAACCGTGGAGCACGGGGGTGGCAGCACCATGTTGTGGGGGTGCTTTGCTGCAGGAGGGACGGGTGCACTTCACAAAATAGATGGCATCAAGGGGAAAGAAAATTATGTGGATATATTGAAGCAACATCTTAAGACATCAGTCAGGAAGTTAAAGATTGGTCGCAAATGGGTCTTCCAAATGGACAATAACTTCAAGCATACTTCAAAAGTTGTGGCAAAATGGCTTAAGGACAACAAAGTCAAGGTATTGGAGTGGCCATCACAAAGCCCTGACCTCAATCCCATTGAAAATGTGTGGGCAGAACTGAAAAACTGTGTGCAAGCAAGGAGGCCTACAAACCTTACTCAGTTACACCAGCTCTTTCAGGAGGAATGGGCCAACATTCACCCAACTTATTGTGGGAAGCTTGTGGAAGGCTACCCAAAATGTTTGATCCAAATTAAACAATTTAAAGGCAATGCTACCAAATACTAATTGAGTGTATGTAAACTTCTGACCCACTGGGAATGTGACGAAAGAAATAAATTGCTGAAATAAATCACCCTCTACTATTATTCTGACATTTCAAATTCTTAAAATAAAGTGGTGATCCTAACTGACCTAAGACAATGAATGTTTTACTAGGATTAAATGTCAGGAATTGTGAAAAACTTAAATGTATTTGGCTAAGGTGTATGTAAACTTCCGATTTCAACTGTAGATGGTAGGGGTTGAATGGAGCTGAAGGTTGGGACTAATAACAAATAATAACAAGATAACTAATGTAAAATATACCGTGTGCGTAAAACGCATATTGGTTAACACTTCTTATGGCTGGGAGCAGTATTGAGTAGCTTGGATGAATAAGGTGCCCAGAGTAAACTGCCTGCTACTCAGGCCCAGTTGCTAATATATGCATATTATTAGTAGATTTGGATAGAAAACACAGACGTTTCTAAAACTGTTTGAATGATGTATAACAGAACTCATATGGCAGGCAATGGGAAATCTGAGGTTTGTAGTTTTTAAACTCTTTGCCTATCGAATATACAGTGTCTATAGGGTCAAATTGCTCCACTAGATGTCAACAGTCTTTAGAACCTTGTTTGATGCTTCTACTGTGAAGGAGGGTGGAATGGGAGCTGAATGAGTCAGTGGTCTGGCAGAGTGGCATGAGCTGACCACGCGCGTTCACATGAGAGTTAGCTTGAGTTCCATTGCATTTCTGAAGACAAAGGAATTCTCCGGTTGGAACATTGTTGAAGATTTATGATAAAAACATCTTAAAGATTGATTCAATACTTCATTTGACATGTTTCTACGGACTGTAACGGAACCTTTTGACTGTTCATCTGCTCGCGCGTCATGAATTTGGATTACTGGGCTAAAAGCGCGAACAAAATGAGGTATTTGGACATAAATTATGGACTTTATTGAACAAATCAAACATTTATTGTGTAACTGGGATTCCTGGGAGTGCATTCTGATGAAGATCATCAAAGGTAAGTGAATATTTATAATGTTATTTCTGACTTCTGTTGATACTCCAATCTCTGCTGTGAAGCATTGCAGCTTCTTCAGGGTGCCCTCCTTGCCTGGTCTGTGAGTTTTGGTGGGTGGCCCTCTCTTGGCACGTTCGTTGTGGTGCCATATTCTTTCCATTTTTTAATAATGGATTTAACGGTGCTCCATGGGATGTTCAAAGTTTAGGATATTTTTTTTTATAACCCTGATCTGTACTTCTCCACAACTTCGTCCCTGACCTGTTTGGAGAGCTTCTTGGTCTTCATGGTGCTGCTTGCTTGGTGGTACCCCTTGCTTAGTGGTGTTGCAGACTCTGGGGCCTTTCAGAACAGGTGTATATACAGTGGGGAGAACAAGTATTTGATACAATGCCGATTTTGCAGGTTTTCCTACTTACAAAGCATGTAGAGGTCTGTAATTTTTATCATAGGTACAGGTATAGGTTGAAGGTCATCAAAGGTAAGGTTGAGGTCAGTGATAAAGTAGTCTACAGTACTACTGCCAAGAGATGAGCTATAGGTGTACCTACCATAGGAGTCCCTTCGAAGCCTACCATTGACTATGTACATACCCAGCGTGCGATAGAGCTGCAGGAGTTGTGACCCATTTTTTTGGGCACATAGCTGTGGCAGAAGATAGATAGGGAGCAATCAAATCACATATGGTGTCGAGGGCACAGCTGGGGGCAGAGGGTGGTCTATATCAAGCGGCAACGGTGAGACACTTGTTTCTGGAAAGGTTCATTTTTAGAAGTAGAACCTCAAATAGTTTGGGTACAGACCTGGATAGTAAGACAGAACTCTGCAGGCTAACACCGCCCCCTTTGGCAGTTCTATCTTGTCGGAAAATGTTATAGTCAGGAATGGAAATTTCAAGGTTTTTGGTGGTCTTCCTAAGCCAGGATTCAGACACAGCTAGGACATTAGTGGAGTGTGCTAGGGCAGTGAAT